>NC_051186.1:68415519-68503458 GCF_013339695.2 Rhipicephalus sanguineus
CTATCCTAGAATGCCTACTGCAAGTACAGCGGCGCAGTGCCCACTACGCCATCATTCTTTCTTTTCCGAATCTGCAAAGAGCCTACTAGGCGTTCATAAGGCAAGACGTGAATCTACGCAGCTATCATTTGTTGATGCTTTTGCTGCTGATAATGATTAAACATGTCTGAGCGCATTCTAATGAGGGGCCTTAAAACACCCACAGGCTGCGCAATTCACATGCTTTGACGCCTTGCGCGATCCTACGCTTCTGGCACGCAATATTACATGCGGTAAGGAGACTCCTTCCACTACATGACATTTATATAGTGTTTTTTTTTCCGAAGCAGCTCAAGCAATGGCATGGCTCTGTATCAGAAACACCTGCTTGCCACGCAGAAGGCCCGGGTTCGATTCTCGCTTCTTTCATCGTTCTCGGTTTTTCGGTCACGGACAACGCTAATTTTCCTCTGACAACCAATGACAACGACGCCGACACGGAACTTCTGCGAAACGAGCTCTTCAACGCCATCGCGTTTAAAGGAGAAATTTAAACGGCATGCCACAATCTCGAGGAACTAACCGAAGTCGGGAATGGCTGTCGGCGACAGCTTCACACTTCCGCGGTTAACAACGACGGCGGTGAGTGTGCTTTGCGAGCCAGCCGTGCGTGGCGGTGGCGCGCGACATTTTGCGCCCGCCGCCGTCTTCCGAACGGCATCTCCTTTCCCCGGCTGAGTCAGCCGCGGCCAGTTAGGAAGTGCAACAGCTGCAGCGGCGCGGCGGCTGCGACTCCGTTGTGCCGAGCCTCTATCATAGTATACGGGGATTGTACATTACGCGGCCGCTGCTGCGAGTAGAAAGCGAGTTTATTGCGATTGAACAGTGGAGTCCAGAATCGCGATCTGATGGCGGCCATAAAAGGGAGGATATCAATAGGAAATAGAAACGCGCCTTCGCCAGCACTTTTTCGAAATACAGCAATATTATATATATATATAATATATATATATAATATATTATATATATATATATATATATATATATTATATATATAAATATATATTATATATATATATATCAGTTATTATTATTAAGTCATAAGAAGAGGGCAGGCGCACGTACAAAACCAAACGATGTTTATGCAACGTTGGGGTTGACGTTTCGACCTGTGGTTCTTAACGTCATTTAAAATCTAAGAATACGGGCCTTAGCATTTCGCCTCTGTCGAACGCGCCGGGGATTCTGCCGCGGACCTTCGGGTCAGGGTCGAGCACCATAACCACAAGACCACAGCATTCGACCTATATACCACACGCACTCCAGTTTCGGAGAAAAATTAATTAAGAAGGTTCTCCTTCAGCGCTGACACTTCAGAAGTAGCTGCGCTGTTGGTATTATACTTCTGTAGAGTGTTCCTAGTAGTTCTGGGAACCCACATGGTCACGGCTGCTGAACAACAGAATCAAAAGGGCACAATAGTGGACGGTATGAAGTCAGCCTTGTAATGGAGTGGATAAAAAAAAACGAAAAAAATACGCTTGAAGGCGAGATAGCGACTTCCCGAGTGCAAGAGTGGTTTCAATAGGAGAAAAGTAAATGCTACGACACCCCGCAAAAAAGGATGTCCACTGGTTCATTTTTTTTTTTTTGTCTTTAAGTACATGTTGTTTGGGAGATGTTAGGGCTTTTGTATAGCGCCCGCTACTCCTTTTCGGAGATATTAGAATTCGTAAAAATCACTGCAGTGAAAAAAAAATTACGTAGAAGAGCACCTGAGGAGAGTTCAGTATGTCAGTCAAGCCATAAAAATTATCACAATTCACGTAGTTCATTGCATGGCGGCACGAAAAAACACTACAAGACACTGCCCAGTGATGTTAAATAAGATGACATTTCTGTAGCTCCGACACTCTTCAAGTGCGCGCGTTGCTCGAACTTATTATGACTGCCGACTTCGAGTGGCCCTGGTAGTTCATTTGTAATTGAGTTGGGACTCAATGACTGTTCCTTTCGTTGTTCATCTATATAACCTGGCAACCGAATGGAACGGACTCGTGGTATTACCTTGTTATGAACGAACTGCGTTTCCTATATCTGATTCCTCTCTTCTTTTTTTTTCCCCGATAGGGAGAGAGAAAGTCATCGTATACGCTGTCGATGCTTCGTACACTTCCTCCAATTAGCCCGAACGTATTGCGTTGGTTGTTACAACTCCTCTACAAGGTAGTCGCTGCACTCGCGTTTCTGAGATCAACGGGATTAAAAATAAAAGTCACAGTTTCGCCGCAAGGGCCAATCAACGAATGCGATTGCAACGAATTGGAATATCTTAAGGAGTAAGGCTAGCAACTAATTCCTTTATGATCAAATGGCGTCTTTACAAAACGCTGGCGTACGGGATACGGCCGCTCTAGACAGCAAACCACTTTTCGTGCTGCCTGTCCCTTCAACCCGAAGTAAGCGGTGAGGGCACAACACGTGCGAAGGATAGCTGCCCTCTGCTCACAGCACATGCAAGGGTAGGAGCTGTCTACTGATCTTTATCGGGATATCGCGTGCGACCGCGCCCGTTTAATCGAAGTTCGTAGTTTCTGCCCGAAAGACGCAGCGCCCCTGCCGGCACCCTACATGCTCCTTCGCCCGACGGAGCCGGCCGGCGGTTTCATCTCTGCTTGAGCCGCGCACGCCAGCAGCCTTCACAAGCTATCGCTCGCACATAGAACATACGACGAGCGAGGCGATGTTACCGATTGGGCTTTATCCGGAACATGACGGCGACAGAGACGGTAAAAATGCGACTCGAGTGTTAATGTAATTGTTATCGCATTCAGACGGGAAGCGATAGCCAACGAGAAGTGAATACGTCTTGATAATCATAGACTTCGGCAACAGCGCCTGCTACCCGTTGTATTCCGAGTGCGGATTGCATTGGGCTTTTCTCGCCCTCTTCCTTGACCTGTACTTCCAAACTTATATGGTAGCCATTCTCCAACCTCCAGAGTAGCTAACCAGAAGTCGGCTCATTCAGGCTGACTACAGACAAACAACGTAGCCTGCTACCGCAGTAAGTAAGACAAGACAAGACCAGACAAGACTAGACCGGGCGAGAACAGAACAGAACAGAATATAATTTAATTCATTTAATTTAATTCAGTTTTAATTTAATTTAATTTAATTGGCTGAATAATTTGAACTGAAATGATAGATAGATAGATAGATAGATAGATAGATAGATAGATAGATAGATAGATAGATAGATAGATAGATAGAAGATAGATAGATAGATAGATAGATAGATAGATAGATGATAGATAGATAGATAGATAGATAGATAGATAGATAGATAGATAGAGAACGGAAGGATCCGCACGGAAAGTATCACGCGCCGTGTTTCAATGAGAAGCTTCACGTTCCTTTCCAAAGCTAGAATTCCCATCGTCTCTGTAGCACCATCGAAACTATATTATATATATATATATATATATATATATATATATATATATATATATATATATATATATAATATAATATATATGTCCGCAGATCTCTGCCTTCCCTTTCATTTATTTTTTTTTTAATCTGCGAAGTTTGAAACACGCATACCTCCTCATGTGGATGGCGGGGTCTCTTTCACGTCGACATTCCAGTTCTGAAAACGCGTAAGTGAATTCACTGAGCGTAGAAGAAAGAAAGAAAGAAAAGAAAGAAAGGAAAGAAAGAAAGAAAGAAAGAAGAAAGAAAGAAACGAAAGAAAGAAAGAAAGAAAGAAAGAAAGAAAGTGGTACGCTAGCACAGAAGACTTGAAGTGCTCAAGATGCTGAAAAATGATGGTCACTCGAACGTCGCAGGAACTCGAAATATGCCGCCTCGAAGAGGTATTCCCGGCGACACCTTCGCGAGAGGCGAAAAGACTCACTTCACTGCCAGAATCAAGAAATACCTCGCACTTAAAAGCAACGAAAAGAAATAAGCGCGGAGAACTGGAATCCCTCCAGCAGTGGATTTCGAAAAGCACAGTACTTCCTTCTTTTTTTTTCCTTCGCGACTTCCCCTTATTCCGCCTTGAAGATGACGAATAAAAACTGCTCTAGAATGTGTGTGCGGTTGAGGCTTTGCCGCACGCTGTGAATATTTCATCGCCTCTGCTTCGAAATTCTATTCCGCGGCCGCAAAAACTCGGAATGCGTGCTCTTCGCGTTTCTAGCGGTCTCGTTCTAGTCCTTTACTGGTCAGTTTGTTTTGTTAAAAGTGCGGTAAACGTGCTACGTGCGTACGAGATGGACAGCTGTTTCGAGACTGTCACAGTGTTTGTGTCTGCGGGTTGAAGGTAGTGTCCGTCTTCTTTTCGGTACAGGAAACAGTTGAAACTCACTTGTACAGGCTTCAACTGCGTGATGGATTGCTATTTGCATACTGTAACGCGTTGAAGACTGGCGTTATCGGGCCTCAAGGGTCGATTGCACAGTTGGCGTTTAGGTCCTTCCTTCATTAAAAACTTTTACAGTCAACAGAACTTTACCACCGTATTTATGTTTCTTGCTTTTGCTACAAGTTTTCACTTGACCTTCATTCAATCTGACCTGAGATCAATGTGCAGCCAATTCAGTTTGACTGCAGATTGAATTATCAGAGGGCACAGTTGCACTCTCCGAACATTAGGATTCTCGTCTGTATACTAAGCGAAGATCTGATGCCTCGAAAATTGGGGTTGTGTGACCGCAAAAAAACAAAAAAAAAACCAACCAGGCGCTCGTGAGTGTGCAGAAAAGCGGGCGTACATAAACAATGCCCTCGAAGGGGCTCCAGTCATACGCGTATTTTTATGGGCCGTTTTCCAATATTTCATGCTTTATTGGTGGTGAGCTTGTCGGCGATCAACCATTTCTTATATGGCGATCTCATCTTTTTATGGAGTTCACTTGTCAATTAATGTTGGCACATTTCATTGTTGCCTAGATATAAACTCATGACCGTCGTTGTTGCCTGTAGCAACTGAAGTGTTGCGCTGCCAAACACGTGGATGACGGTCCGATTCCCGACATGGAGGAAGGAAACAGTTAGGAGGGAGCATTGCGCAAAGCGACAGAAAGAAAGAAAAGCGGTACATGAGGCGCACAGACGCCAAGGTTCGCTTGCCCCCATTTTCCCGATAGGGCAAGGGCTCCTAAATTTCTGAATGGATTGTAATTAACCTTCTATGTAATAAAATTGATTGATTGATTGATTGATTGATTGATTGATTGATTATGATTGATTGATTGATGATTGATTGATTGATTGATTGATTGATTGATTGATTGATTGATTGATTGATTCCATCGATTTACATTTATAACAAGCTGACTAGACTCTGCATGAACTTTCGTGCTGCTGAAATTTGCAATTCTGAGAGAACTGCGGGCCAACTACCTAACAAACAAAGAAAAGCATGTTTTGTTCCTTCCAGACTGCGGTCACGCCAGGATCTTTCTTTTACCCCCCTTCGGGCACAAGCAGTAATTCCGGGAGACAGCACCTTTTCATCGTCAGCGTTTGTCTTCCCCGCGAGATAACGACTATCAAGTGACGACTGCGCAGTTCGAAAAATAAGGCTTCGTTGTGTTCCGTGAGAGATCTTTTATGCTACTGAAACTGAGGCGAGTGAACTGGCAGTCCGTAAACACCCGACTTCCGTAAACCGCACGTCCCGTCCCGTCTCGTCCTGCACGCATTCGTGCACTTCCGGCATGCGGCAAACGTCAGCCCCGTCTTCGTTGCGCTTCCTCGGCACCGCAAGACTGAACTCTAGAAGAGTGCAGAATTCCGCAGGACGTCTAACCAAGTTCCGCTAGCGTTTTTTCCGCTAACGGTTGTGCAGCCCGTGTAACATCGCATTCATAATCCATTTTTCGGGGCAACGAAGGAACAGACGAAGTGAGAGACGAGTACGATGAGCAGAGCGACAGCACTAACTTCGAAAGAATTTTTTATCTATTTCCAAAGCCTGTCCTTAGGCACTGAACTACGTGGTGTCATAGGTATACATACAAATTTGCTTCATGTGTGAAGTCTAACAGTGAGCGGTGGATTGGTCCGTGAATCCAGCGATCAAAGTTGGATGGTCGGCCGGGCCTGAGGCCTGATGTGGCGAAGATGGCTTGAATGCAGGCTTGTACAAGTCTACAGCAAGTGTGCCGCAGTCACGGCGTCATAAAATGGGCACGATGCACCACAATGGCGTAGCCAATAGGAGGGGGGGGGGGGTGAGGGGGAGTGTTGAAACCCCCTGCCCCCCGAAAATTGCCAATTTCGCATGTGTATAATATCCCAAAAATTTCGAGTTGTTAGTTGGCACCAGTCCTGCCATTTCGTGTCCTCGTTTCTTTGTGCTTCCAAATGTTCGTCAGACCATCAACTACCTAGCCCAAGAAGGCGTTTCAGTAATGCACACGCGCACGAACACACCTAAAGTATGGTTGACACCCCCCCCCCCCCCCAAAAAAAAAAAAAAGAAAATAAAGAAACCTATCTGGCTAAGCTACCGTGATGCACCATATGGGCCGCGGTAATATTGCGCCCTCAGAGTTGTCACAGAATTGACGTCGGAAAGCGATTCGCCCTATTTGACGCCGTAGTGGAGGCCTACGGACAATTTCGCCCATCTGGTGTTCTTTGAACGCGCATTGAAATCGCAGGGTACACTCGCCTCTATCATTCCGCCTCCATCGAAATGCGACCGGCGCGACCGGGATTCAATCACGCGACCTTCGAGTCAGCAGTCAAGCACCATAACCATAAGGATTCGATACAATCGAATAAGATGAAGAATAAGAACAAGAAGAAAAAGAAGAAAAGGAAGGTGAATATCATGGCTTTCGCCTTCGAGTCGTCTTAGGTGAACGCCAAAGGGGCAGTAGGGCTTTTTGTGCGGCAGAACGACGGCCCAAGTACACCCGTTTGGCTCGAACGTGCGGTTTCACATCATAAAGTGACGAAGGCGCTACGGAAGCTCCTTCGAGGAGACAGCCCCTTTGAACTGCCGCGACACACCCACGCGGTGTGAGGGCTCGCACACACACGACGTCCTGTAACGACGTCACTGCGCGTTTTCCCTATCTTGAAGTCACAGTGCAACGTCCTCGTCGCAGCGTCATAGTGCAACGTCCTCGCCACGATGCGACGAGTAACGTCCCCCTCATGACGTCATTGCGTAACGTCTACGTAACGTTCTCACAGCGTGAGGTGGATGTCATCAGGACGTCAAAGTTGGGTGTATGTAGTGAAAAGCAGACCGTGACCACGACGCCATAATGATCATTTTTCTCCCGTAGAAAAGCAAAGATGTGAGTACCTTTTTTTTAGAAATTCTATTTATATTTTTCCATTCTATTTTTAAAATGTTAAGCGTTCGAGGAATGGGAAGGTCGAATGACTCAGAACAATAGAGCACCGAAAGCGCGGCCTAAGTCCACTGCCGCATTTACGTCACACTGTGGCGTCGTAACCGGAATACGTCATTCGTTACGCACATAGCTACGTGAGCAAGATGGCGCTCGAAGTATCCACGAAATGTCGTTTTGTGGAGTAAATCGCTGCTTTACATAGACGCACAGTCGGTCAAACCTGTTCGGGAATCACGGCGTAGTTAAAAGGAGACTACGAAATTGGAAGAAAAAAAAAACAAGAGCCCTTACGCTGTCGGGAAAATGGGGGCAAACGAAGCATTGCGCGCGCGTGCCTAACGTATTATTCCCGCTTTCTTTCTATCGCATTGCGAAATGCTACCTCCTAACTATTTCCTTCCACCATACCGGGAATCGGACCAATACATCCACGGGCTTAGCAGCGCAACGCTTCAGTTGCTGCAGGCAACAACGACGTTCATGCATCCATATCCAGGCAACAATGAAATGTGGCAACGTGAATTGACGAGTGACTCCGATAAAAGATCAGATTTCCGTATCAGAAACAGCTGATCGCCGATAAGCCTGCGATCGAGAGAGCATCAGTTATTGGAAAACGGCGATACAAATACGGATGTCACCGGCACGCCTTCGAGGACCGCATTTCTGTACGGCGCCCGATTTTTAGCGTACGACAACGCCGCCACCGAAATCTGCAACTCTTAACAAGCTTCGCTCGACAAGGGAAGTAGGATACGTTATCAAAAGTATCCTTTCTACGACGGCGTCATTGCACGCTCTATGATACTTCACGTCGCAGTTGCGAAAGCAGCAGCGACAGTACGGGACAGCGACGGCAGTACCGACAAAAAAAAAAGTCATACGTCATTCCGCAGTGTTCAGAAGAACATAAAATGGATTCTAAGAAAAAAGCAAAACACAGTTGTTTTTTGTTTAGTTTTTTTCAACGCGTTTCACCTACGTCATGAATGGAAATCCGGGCCGTGACCTTCATGTTTTCCGTACGCAATGACGACAGCAGCGTGACATCAGAACTCTGCAGCAAGATGTTTTCTAAACAAAGGAGTCGACGACAACGTATAGTTGGTAAACACTTGTTCAAGTGTTATACCGGTGTCACACGGCCCACTACTCATCGCGATTGCACCCTATCGGACCCAAGTTTCTCAAAAATTCTTGACTTCCTTCTGCAGCTTGCGCTAAGGAGCCAATCACGATGAAGAAATTTGATCCTGATCAGGCGCGATCGCTATCAAAAGGGACCTGTGACACCGGTATTGGTGTTTAACACTCATACTTGATTGATTGATTGATTGATTGATTGATTGATTGATTGATTGATTGATTGATTGATTGATTGATTGATTGATTGATTGATTGATTGATTGATTGATTGATGCTAGAGGCCCGTGTGCTTAGACTAAGGCGCACTTGAAAGAACCCCAGGTGGTCGAAATTTCCGGAGCCCTCCGCTACGGAATCTCTCATAATCATACCGTGATTTTGGGACTTGAAACCCCAACAATTACATTGATTCATTGATTGATTGATTGATTGATTGATTGATTGATTGATTGATTGATTGATCAGATAAAACGTCCGTAGGCAACGAATAAAGTTGTGAAAACATCTGTGTAGTGTCGGGTATAAATTCTAGTAGGCGTTCCGCAGTGTAATATGGTGTACTTGCCGGTGAGTGGCACGCTAAATTATCCTTATATAACTCCGCGATAATTAATCCTTAAAGCAAGAAACATAGAAAGAGTGTTGAGGCTCGAGACTACAACAACGTCGTGACAGTTCAATTAGCTAAGTTCATTAACAGACGTTGAATATAACAGGCCAATTGTAAAAAAAAAAAACAATACCGTAAGCGTTATGACACTTCCAACTATTTCCTGGCATTTATAACGTGAACTATTCCGTATAAAATCGGACCCGCAGTCGGGTCAGTAGACCCTCGGCTTCCCTGTCAGAATTCATTTTTTTTTTACTGACAACCATCCCATAATTTACTGCTTAACGTACAAATTATTCACCGCATGTAGGTCGCCTTTGCGTGTCCTCATATTTTCTTGCTGCACCTTTTGAATGCGTTTATTTCAGAATTGGAAATAGAGTCATGTCGCTTCTCGTGACAGTCCAATTACTCGCAAGCCTGACGTGTCTTAAGTGATATTATCTTTTTTTTGGTTCTTTTTCGCGATGTCTCTCTGCCAAAAAAAAAAAGAAAGAAACGAAATTTCCGTGGCCTGAATCATGACGTTCTTGCGAGGCGGACTACCCAAGCAGTGAAGTTTAGGTACGAGCGCGAAAATGTACGCGCACAAAAAAAAAAATCAACTAAGAAAAAATTATGGCAGATTCGCATTAGTCTACCAAGCCTGAAGGAAGAGCGGAGCTTGGGCGGTCATCCTTGTTTCTCTTTCTATCCCCTTCTTTCTTCCTTTCTTTCTTTCTTTCTTTCTTTCTTTCTTTCTTTCTTTCTTTCTTTCTCTCTCTCTCTCTCTCTTTCTTTCTTCTGTTTCTTTTATCTATTTTCTGCATCTGTTTCTTTCTATTTCTTTATCTCTCTCTCTCCCTCTGCTTCTTTCTCTGTTTCTTTGTTTCTCTTTTTTTTTTGTCCCTTCCTTTCTCTTTCTGCCTTGCTCTCTGTATTTTACTGTCTCTAGTTTGTGTTTTTCTTTCCATCTCTTTCTATGTCTATCTCTGTCTTTCTATCTTTTTATGCCTTTATTTCCTCTGTTTCTGTCCATTTTCTCTCTCTTTTATTTCTCTCTCTCTCTCTCTCTATGTTTTTCTGTCTGTTTATCTTTTTATGTCTTTATTCCCTTCAGTTCGTCCGCCGCGGTGGAGCTGTGGTTATGGTGCTCGGCTGCTAACTCGACGGTCGCGGGTTCGATCCCGGCCGCGGCGGTTGCGTTTCGATGGAGGCGAAATGCAGGGGGCCCTGTGTAGTGCGTAATGCCAGTGCACGTTATAGAACACCAGGTGGTCGAAATTTCCGGAGCCCTGATATTAATAATATTCCCATTATTTCTCTTTATCTTTCTCTTTCTAGTGACTTTCTTTCTCTTTCTGTCTACGTTTTTCTGTCTTTTAATCTTTTTACCGCTCGCCGCCGTCTCTCTGCAGCCATTTCCTTGGCCTGACTGTTGCCTTCTTCATTAAAGTGGCGAGTAGTGGGATTTGCCCAATTTCAGTGGCACATACCCGTTGATGATGATAGTTTTCTGGTGGCCATGGACATTTTACGGCCGGCTATGAACAGCTTCGCTCTTAAAATGTCATGAGACACACTGCACCACCGCATATTGATAGCTTGTACGTGACGTCACGGACGCACAACATGGCTCCAAGTGGCTCCAGCATGGTGGTTTAGATGACGTCAAGGCAATATAATCATGCGGCGATTAATCTGCTTCAGTGTGATAGCGTCGTCGTTGCAACTTTATTGGGCCGCTGTGCATGAATAGCGAAGGAACCAGCATGCGATTTACTGATAACACTAACGTGACGTCCCATGTTGGTGCTCCAACGTGGCTGCTTCAGTGACGTCAGTGCAAGCCACTGGCACGCTACCTGAAGGCATATACAGTTTACACAAAGAGCTGGAGGCTACCCTAATCCTTCCGTTGACTGTCCGGTATTGGCACTCGCCCATCGTCATTTGTGTGCCCTGGTGTACTCCTTGGGTGAACTGCGTGTTCATCGCGCTCCAGAAGCTGATCTCAGAGGCCATGTAGAAGGAAGCACGTGGCTCAGATCTATACCGCCAGGTGCGGTAGCGATGCCAACTGCTCACAATTTTTTTCCAATTTGGTTTCAATAAAGTTTATTCCCCAGGCGTGTTTATCCATCCCCAAGCCCCGAACTCGACAGGGCCCGTGAGGTAGACTGGAGGTGGTTACACAGCCAGACGTTACCCAACTCCGCTCATCTCAGCAGAATATATCCAGGAACGTATTCAGACGATAGCTCCAAACTACACGGCTAGGCTCACGCATCTCTTAGACACATTCTCTGTGAATGTGAAGTTATAGGCCAAGAAATGCAGTTCTGAGGGCTAGTTTCCTTCGCTTGACGCAACCTTAATAAAAAACAGGCAGAATGACACCAAGGAAGGCTTAGGGGACGTTAAGTGTGCTGTTTTAAGTGTGTTGTAGTAAATGTGACATAGATGTGAAGAAATTAAAGTGGAGGAAAAGACAACATGCCGCCGGCAGGGGCCGAACCTGCAACGCGCCCGACGCTCTACAAATTGAGCCACGGCCGCGGTCGTCCGCTCCTCCACTTTATCGGGTACTTATGTGCATGTAAATCCGGGAGTTTTAGTCAGCGCCGCTCGTAGCCATGACGGCGAGTATGGCACATTCTTTCTTTTGCCAGCTGGCGTCACGTAGCAAGTGATCTTTTAACGAGCGGACAGCTGAAGAATAAGCCCTGGCACGCTACTTAAAGGCATATCATTATATATATATATATATATATATATATGGTACGTAGAATATGAAGAGTCTGTCTTCGGTTGCCGTAATATAATTAGGAAAAAGGTATACGCTTCTAAAAAAACTGTTTATTTGTCGACGTTTCGATCGGAGACCATTTGAAACACACGGCCGATCCACGGCTGATCCTGATGAAGATCGGTCTCCGATCGAAACGTCGACAAATAAACAGTTTTTTAGAAGCGTATACCTTTTTCATATATATATATATATATATATATATATATATATATATATATATATATATATATATATATATATGCAACTCCGTCGCTTTCTCTGCGGCTAGTCTGTTTACATACAGCTCATTCGTTCCCCATACCGCACAAAGGCTTTCTCGTTCTTTCGGACAGCGCGGAATTCCTCCTCCCTTCTGCCACGTGGTGCGCGATAAGGTCCATTGTGTAGCTGCCGGACCAAGTCCATCGATCTGCGGGGACCCGCTGCGTGCCCAACGTGCTAACGCGGTTGCAGCGTATACAAATTCTGGCTGCACGCGACGCGCAGAGCACGCCAGGCGCAGCCGCGCGGGGATTTGCCCCGCGTTCTTACATCCAACACGTTCGCAGCGTTCGGTGAGCGAATTCTTATGCAAGCCGACAGAGACGTCACCTCGATCTCCACCTCCTCCACCTTCCCCTGACACATATCTGTCCTATTTGCAACGTGCATGTTCGCGCTATAGTTTCCCATAGGGGAGAGAAGAGGGGGAAGCGGAAAGGAGAAGGGGAGAGAGGAAAGTGGGAGAAAGGGTGTGTGGAGAGGGTTCGCGCATGCGCAGTAAGGGTAGTCACGCGGCACACCACCACCACCGGTTTTAACTCCGCCATAAGATGCTTCGCATCTAAAAGAAAGAAAGAAAAGTAGTACGTCGTGATCGAGAATATTTTCGCTACTTGGAGCGCGTACTTGGACCGTACTTGGAGCGCGTGAAGGGTAAGCTCTGCCGCGGCCGATCGAGCGGCCGTGGCTCTGCCCCCAGAACCGATATGTAAGAAATGCCGTGCGATCTCAAGTACAGTCGAAGCTAACCAGTTTTTCGTTTTTAGAGCGCAGCTCTTAGGCGCCCGTTCCTGCGTTGAGCGTCGTCGCCGTTGGCGACGCCGTAACCGATAGAGCGAACGAGGACGAAAGAGAGCGAACGCCGTCACGCGCGTTGGTCCCTCGGTCGGAGCTCGTGCGCATGCAGGGCTGGCTTCACTTGTCGTAACCGGGCTGTCGGCGTTTCGCTTGGTTCGCGACGCCTGCAACGCACGGAGTGGTGTGCGTAGCACTCGAGCGCTGGCAGTTTCTGTGGCAGCATGTAACGAATGTTACATTGCTACGACTGCGGATAGCCAGAACTTCAGAACACAGCTGGCGTTGCCCCAACACGAAGCTGCGCTCAGAATTCGCGTTAGGCAGTATTGTAATCGCCGATGAAGTTTTTCATTCTTTAAATGCGAAGCATTTCTTAGCAAACTTCTGTGACCTTGAGCGTATATATCTAGCCGCCTACGACTCTGTGCTCTCCTGGCCGTTTCGTCAACGGTGTGTATACCAAAATTGGTATAGCATATTATGACTGTATGATGAACATAAATGGCAAGTGATAACATGAAAATCATGATGTGCTAGTCATGTACAGCATGATTTACATGCCATGGTCTTGGTGCTCTTGCGGCCGTTTCGTTAAGTTCATAGGTAAACGGTACAGCACTCTGTCCCGTGTCTTCCTCGTGTTTCGTTTCGTTTGTGCTGTTTTTACCTATGAACTATGCATCGCCAACTAGCCTGCGCGCCAGCAAATGTTATTAACGTTTCGTTAAATTGATATACACCGAAATTGGTATGGAGTGACAAGAGTGTATGGCGAACATAAGTGGCAGGTGGTAACACACGCATATTATGTACAGCATGATTTACTTGCGCCGTTCATGGTGAGCTCGCGGCCGTTTCGCTAGCTTGATATACACCGAAATTGGCATTGCGTGACGCGACCGTATGATGAACATAAATGGCAGGTGGCAACATGAAAATCATGTAATGCGTGTCACATAGGGCATGATTTACATGACACTGTCTTGTTGTCCTTCCCGCGGTTTTGTTAAGCGGATATATACAAAACTGGTATGGCATGACATGAGTGCGTCACGAACATAAATGACAGCTCATGCAGTTGCATATACCAGAATATACGTTTCATTAGCATGGTATATACCGGATTGTACGTGCATGCGTGCAAGCATGCATGACAAACATGCGATATATACTGCCCTAGATGCCATGACTTGAATTACTTCATTTGCCTCAAGACGAACTAGGTGATGTATGCAGCTCTTTGCTGGCCGCTTCGCATTACATCGATTGCCACATTGGTGCTCCGCCGGATATTTTTCTCAACTAAAGCAAACACCAGACATCTTTGAAAATAAAAGTTCGTCGTTTTTCTCTAAATTATTATATTCGGCATATTACCGATGTCAGAATATTTCGTTACATTTACCATGACTGCCAAGCCTTCAATATAAAACCAGCCATACATGGGTGCCCTGTCCAAAAGAGATCTTGCGGGATGTTCGACGTTATTAATGCACGCCTGAAAACGTTTTTTTCAGCGTCAGTTGGTCGATTTCGTCAAGTACCGGGACGGCTCACTGCTCTCCCAGTCACGGCCGCTCGATTAGACAACTACAGTATTAGCCACCATAACAGTATACTCTAAATCATCCACCATTTTTCCAAACAAACCCATTGATTACAAATGTATTTACTCCGCGAAAGCTTACTGCTTTCCCATAGCAGTGTGCGTATAGTGCCCTAATTCGTTAATAATTCGTTCTAAACGCCTATCCGCCTTGTCGGTGTCTCCTTTGTAACAGTTTACTGATCTTCCATAGCAGAGCATATAGTGCTGTAAATCGTCTCCGCCTTTTAGTGTCGCGACCACGGTGTAAGAATATTCAGGTGTTGACACTGCGCGCGCCTAAGCGGCCAGAAAATGTTCGGTCGTCGGTCCGTTGAGCGGTGCGCCATCTAATGGCTTGAGGCGGAGAGCGCCCGCGAGTAGCCGAATCACGGTGGTGCTGCGTCATCGCCGCCGCTCTCGCCGTTCCCTCTCCTGTTGCTTTCTCGATTTCGCCCCTCGACGCAGCTTGACGGATGCACATTATCCGGCAAAATGGCACATAAAAATGCAAGTTATCAGCAGCATGCGCGTTGCTATGGAGACGACTGCCCCGCTTTTCGTAGCGCCCTCTGCAAGTCATCTGATAAGAACCCGAACATTATCTGGACGCGCGCGGATTGCGGTTTCCCATGCGTTGGGGGAAGAGTGTCATCACCTGAGTATATTCTTACACCGTGGGCGCGACTAAGTACTTGCGGTTTTCGGAATATAAAGGAAACTTAAATATGAAGAGATTAAAGATTTTTAATATTAAGGTGGAAGCCTTAAATGCTTCATCAAACACGAAAACTGAACGTCGGTGCCAACACGAGTGATGCAAAGGAGCATCATCGCATGATGACATCACCATATGACGCCACATACCGCCAATATTTGTCACGTCACATAACGCGACGCCGCGTGATGACATCATGACATTACACCACCGCTTGGTTAAACATGGTCCGATCACGGAGGCCGTGCAAAACCAGATCAGGTGCAGCAAGCTCGCAATGCCTCCGATCCCGGAGGCGGCGCAAAACCACGTTACGTGCAGAAAGCAATCGGAGTGGGGCGTGATGACGTCATGACATTACACCACCGCTTGGTTAAACATGGTCCGATCACGGAGGCCGTGCAAAACCAGATCAGGTGCAGCAAGCTCGCAATGCCTCCGATCCCGGAGGCGGCGCAAAACCACGTTACGTGCAGAAAGCAATCGGAGTGGGGCGGGGAGGATCAATACATCGCCTGCGAAGGTAAAATAACTTAGACGAATAGACTGCTGGACGACTTGGTAATCCATGATGAATGAAAATAGCGCGAATAAACGTATAGGACGAGACGAAGAAAGCTACAGGACAAACGCATGACCTGTAGATGGACATGCGCTTGTCCTGTAGCCTCTCGTCCTACAGTTTTTCGCGCTACTTTCATTCATCATGAGAAGGTAAAGAAGAAAGAGATGGATTTAGCCTGCGAGTCGGCTTAGGAGAATGCGTAAGGAACCCTGTTTTTTTTTTTTTTAACACCCACGTTTCTGAGGGTGTGCGGCGTGTTGCCTGTTTTAACACTCTTGTCTCGGGGAAGGGTGTTGGCGAATAGTAAACACCCTTTATACTATGGGGCGTCGCCAAAGGGCATAGAAGAGTTGTCACCCTGTGAACAGAACACTTACGCCCTTACGGGGGTGTCAAAACGTTTACACTATAGTATTTGTATATGAAAGGGAAGATAGACAACAACCCGCTTGAAGGAAGAAGCCACAAGGAAATCCAGACAGATTTCCCAGAAAGAAAGATTCTCAGTTAACGAAAAATTCGTCCTGGCCCGGGGTTCAAACCCGGGACCAACGCCTTTCCGGGACGGTCGCTCTGCCTACTGAGCTAACCAGGAAGCAAGCGATTGACATCGCGAGGGAGAATTCATCGTCACTCGATTCAGAACGGGTGGTTGACACATAGTTAATCAGAACGGGCGGAATCCCGCATATGCAGTTAACCCTTCTGCCACCTTGCGGGATTCCGCAGAACTCACTTACATTAGTAATTGTATATGTACAGAGTTTCCTTTGGGAATACAGGATCGCTTTGAAATTCCAGTCAATAAACGGCTGATACGACGCAGTAAACAAATCCACGAAGACGTTCTAAACCGCAATCACGAAGCTAAAAGAAATCGAAGTGCCACACTCGTCATTCGAACTCTGTCTCACGGCCTTGAGTTCCCCTTTATATTCTAGTTGAAAAAAAAAATCCTCTGTCGTTCAAGCAATGCATCAGCGTTGCCCGGAGCGTTTATGACGCGTTTTATTTTAGGCCAGGGACGGCGCGACACTTCGGAATGTCGAAATTAACCCACGTATTGGAGTGTCGAAATGCGCCTTGATGTGTGTAATTCTGGATTAATGTTTTGCGCCCCGCTTCAGACGCCGCGAATGCGCGAATGAGTCGCGTGCCAGAAACTACAACTTCGGAAGCTGCACTTGCGTGCTTGCAACACTGTGGTGAGCTTTTGCTTTATATAAAGTGTTCAGTGAGAAATTGGTAATCCTGTCGTGCCAGAAACGAGGCAGCTGCATCGCAGGCTAGTAAGAATACGTAGTCCAACCCGCGCAAAAATAAAAAAATAAAAAAATCCCGTGGTGCTTTCGACGGCAAAAAAAAAAAAAAAACCCTGCGGTTTCTCTTCCTTGTAAGAAATTTATTGAAGGTTATAAGGTCTCGGATGCCTCATCAAACGCGAAAATTGACCGTCGGCGCCAACGGCATCAAGAGGAGCGATGCAAACATCGTCATCACGTGATGGCGTCACCATGTGACGTCACAGATAACCAAAATGTCTGACCACATTGCGACGTCACATGATGACGTCATCAAATGACATCGTCGCTTGGCCAAAGATGGCCCGATCACGGAGGCAGTGCAGAACCGGGTGAGCTCCAGAAAGCTCTCAATGCTTCCGATCTAGGAGGCATTGCAAAGCAACGGTAGGTGCAGAGAGCTTTCGTAGGGGGAAGGGGACGTGAGGATCAACACATCGTCTAAAAAGAAAAAGAGAAGAAGGTAGCTTTTTCACCTCCGAGTCGTGTTAGGCAATTGCACACTGAACCCTGTGAATTTTTTTTCTGTGTCTGATCTCACTAGCTGTCGCACACAATCTGATAATCGGATAGCCTATCGAGTGTATACCCTGGTGGGCTTGCTAAACATGGCATATTCTGACTTTTGGAACACCGGGAGTAACAGGTTCAGAATAGCGCTGATATCAACATTCGTAAATGTAGTTATCCACTGACGCCACTTGCTTACAGCGATCATTGCGTATCTCGCCGGACTAACGAATACATGTACTTTGAACCGCGTTATGTTATAACTAGCACATTTGCTAATATCTCGCCTGACTTTAGTTACTCGTAATTAGTACCTCTTTATTCAGTACCACTGTCCAATATACAGCTGCTCTCTAAGTGTTAAACTATGCGTGTTTCTTTTATCTTACTCGTAAGGGTAGATATAGTCAAGCCCCATCTCGGTCTTTTTCTCCCTCATTCGTCCCTGTCTGAATGGAAATAAAAGTCATTATTTTACAATAACACTACCGTTCTACCGTTACCACCTGCCACCGGCTAAGCAAGCACAGTTATGAAAGGAACGGTGCTACACAGTAACGGCATTGCTAGCGCTTCACGAAGCTGCACTCCATTGTTTCAAAGCCTCCGCTTCTGTCAGTCCTCGCTCCTACATCCACGGCTCACGCAACGACTTTATCCAAAGGTGTCAACAACAACGACAACAAGAAGAAGAAAAACACGGTACTAACTGGACATGTAAACAGTTGGCAGCGGGCTGCCGCGTACGGGATCAAAATCGAAACGCGGCTGCGGACAAAGAAGGGGACACGCCGCGTAGCCGTATTCACGAAGCACATCGCGTGCCATATTACCCCGTTGAACAGTGTTTGAGAGAGAGACAGAGAGGATGAATGAAGGAGAGATAACGCACTGCAGGGCACAACAATAGCCGAATTGGCACGCACGTATATAAAAAGAGCCCCCAGCAGTGCGACGCGCGGAGTTGTCCTCGTCGAACAAAAGGGGACGGAATAGAACAACGAACACCGGAGTTCCGAAGAAGTATACTCTCACCTCCTCTCCCCTCCTCCTCTCCAACCTCGTCCCCCACCTCCTCTCCCCTTCCCCTCAGGGCGCTCTCAGATGTTCATTGTCCGCAACGGGCAGTGCGCGCTTCGACGCAGGATTGTGTGGCATCCCATACGCTCTCTCCCTCTCACGCATACACTCTCACTCTCTCTTTCAATGAGCCGCACTCTCTTTCCTTTTTCACTTGACCGTCATTCCATGTCAGTATCTCTCGTTCTCGCTTCGAGGCTTAGCGTCGTCCCTTTGTTCTCACCGCGTGCCGCGGCGCCGCGCTGCTGTCGCTACCCTTCGGTGCTGAAACGCGATAGCACGCGTTGGGAATTTGTGTATACCATTGGTGTAGCCAGGCAGGGGGGGGGGGGCGTATTTGGGTTTTCAACCCCTCCCCCCCCGAAGTTTTTCAATTTTGAATGTGCATAATTATGCGCTGTAACGCATATCTGGCCATGGCTTCTATATATATATATATATATATATATATATATATATATATATATATATATATATATATGCGTTTCAGTGTGTGTGCGCGTCATCCTACACGTGGTCAATGCGTGTGTATACGTATGCAACTGGACCCAAGAGTTACTGTTTGCTGCGAATGAATAAAGAACGTTAGAACAACGAGGTAAACAAGTCGAGCGGTGCAGAGGCAGCTTGTTTTGTCAGAAACTCTTTTGTATATAGAGACGGTTTCGTCAGAAAGCTCTTTTGTATGCAGAAACGGTCTAATGGAAGCGTCACCGAGCGAATGAATTCGTCCTAAAGAAGATTAGGCGTGGGAGCTTTCAAAAGTGCAGCGTTGTCGGTGGTCTGAGCTTCGATTACCGTTCTCGCAGCTCGTTCGGCGCCTGCTTTAAATAAAGTTGCCCGTGGTGGTTTCGCGTTCTACAGAGATAAGGCTTAGCAGAGCCGTTGGCGCAGCCCGTTTATCGGATCCCCTTCAAATCGACAGAGTTTGCTACGACTTTCACAACTCGTTGTGAACTTGGGATCGAGCGTGCGTATATAGTACAGACATGGCCATTCGGATATGCAGCGCGTAATTTTTGTAATTGATTATTTCAGATACCTATCATAGAAAATCCGCAGTTTCGCCGGAACAGCGAAGCAATTAGTGTGATAGCGACACACTGGAATACGTATAGAAGTAAGACTAGAAGCTTTTTGGGCGATGTGCTTCTGTTTTGTGCTCCCCAACTGCGGGATCCTGTCGATAATGCCTCCGGCGTTAAGTTGCAAGCATGTCTCAAGCACAGCTGGACGTTGTTCCTAGCTTTGTCTTCAGCGCGACTATCGTTTCGCTGAAGCTCTTTGGCCGGCATTGCGAGGACGCGCGATGCGCGGCTTCACGCTCCTTTCGTTTGCTGCTTACGTCAACGGCCGGCGCAAAGAAGACGTGGACGAAGTAGACCCACAGCTCGCGTGCTCACGTGCTTTTTTCATTTTCTTTTTTCACGCACGAGGTGCCGGATCGCATGGAAAATCGGACCGTCTATCCCCCGATTAAAGCGGGGGACAGACGGGGGGAGAGGGAATGGTGGCTGTACGATGCTATGGAAAGTCACCATTCCGGTTTTCCCTCCGCCGTGTCGGACGTCGAATCGCATAGAAAATCGTACCGTCTGTCTCGCCCTTAAGACAAGGTGGTCGAAGTACACACGCTCGCGTGACCTTGGCTGAACTTGAAGGACAGATTCACGCAAGAGCCCGTTTCTGGGCTTGTACCTGGATGAATAGTGCTATCGCTCTAAAGGAGATGAGTACGGAGAGGGATTCAACATTGGTATTTCGCTGCCACTCAACTGCTCACCAGCTTTTCATATGATGTAACAAAGTCTTAATGGTCTTTTTTCCTTCCTCCAATGAAGGGTAGCTTACCGGCATCTATCTATCTATCTATCTATCTATCTATCTATCTATCTATCTATCTATCTATCTATCTATCTATCTATCTATCTATCTATCTATCTATCTATCTATCTATCTATCTATCTATCTATCTATCTATCTATCTATCTATCTATCTATCTATCTATCTATCTCATTGTCACCACACTTACTACAGTCTTTTACTGCCGAGTAGTAGCCCTCTAACCACATGGTATAGCCAACCGGATCACTGCACAGGGTAACCTTTCCTCTCTTTCTTTTTCTCTCCCTCCTCCTCTCTCTCTGCTCCGGCTCATTACACTGATAAGAGCAACAGTTTTGGCTAGTCTCTTGTTGTTAACATTCACGCCTACTGGCGCAAGCACAGACACATGTCCTATTCACAAATGTCCTAGAAACATGTCCTATTATTCACAGACACTGGTTCGCGTTCTACCGTCTGTCACGTTCGCCCGTAACAAGTCGCTTCAAGCGCTAGTGAGCATGAATTTCATGTACGCTCTGCATACTTCAGCGATCACTGCACGAAAGCGAACAAAGCAGAGACAGAACAATTACGACAACAAAGACGCAGCACCCTCGCTTCTACGGTACTTTGTTCACGCAAAGAGCGTCGCTGGATCATCATTATTGCAGCTTACCCAAACCACCCTGTTACCCTTAGCCAACCAGGAAGCGAACTCCTCAACGCCTTGCCTTCAGCCAGCGCCCGCTGCACTGGTTAGGCAAGCGCACCGCACACTTGCGTCACTATTGTCATATATTTGTTTACTTGATGTTTCTGTACTTCTTTTCGCCCGGGAAGAATCAAGTGCTCGTAAGAATTCGCTCTGGCAAAGTTTTCCCGCCCCCATCTTGCAAGAGCTCGCTCCTGCTGCTATTTCTGATGGACGTGACGCTCTTTGTTTCGCTCGCAAAGAAAAAAAAGTAACAAAAAAAATTGATGTTCTATGCCAGACCCCTTGTTGCACGCAGGAAGGAACACGAATCGTTGTTGTCAAACAATACGCGGCCACCCACAGGCCAACAAAAACATGAGTATATACTTAATAAATGTCTATTGCGAGGCAGACGAGGGAGCTGACGCAATCGGGGCGGGACCTCAAACGTGAACGCAAATGAATGAGGCAGAGAATGAGCCAGGAATTAAGGAAGAAAAGAGCTTCGTCACGGCGTCATAGAAAGGCAGCATGCTAGAAAGGGGCTTCCGCGTGCCTGTCTGCAGCAGAGAGTAACGAATGAAAGATGAACAACAATAACAAGGGAACAACAACAACCTCGTATGCTTGTGTGTTCAAGCGTGTATGATTCTCTTTGATGTCGCCGACTTGTTTTTCATATTACGAAATATTTCTTGGTAAAAAAGTGAACATTTTGAAATATTCATTTCTATTGTGAGCCACCTTTCCCATGATTCCGCATCTAAACTAAACGCAAGAACGATAACGAGGACTATACAATAGCAACAACAGCGAAACCTCCGGGAAAATTTGGTTGGCGAACCTTTTCGAGTACTGACTCAGTGTTCGTATTAAAGACACGTGGAGAAAAGAGACTTCATTAGAGAAAAAGCCCCGGAATTTCTTCATTTTTTTTTCCCCACAGAGAACATCTCTGTCAATAGATAAGTTGTTTCTTTTCTCCAGTTTAGCACCGACCGAGAGTCGCTGAGCGAAGGTGTAGCTAAATATACAGCAGAGTCCACGAGTTAATTTGTTTTTTTTTGTAGGTTTATGAAGGCGAATGTTTTATATGCCTCATCAAGCGCGAACAGTGACCATCAGCGGCGTCAACACGAGTGTTGCAAAAAAATCATCACGTGGTGACGCCACCATATGACGTCATTGCGATGTCACAGATCGCCAAAATTTGTGATTTCAGTGTGGCGCCCCCGTAGCGGCACGTGATGTAACGTCACATGATGACGTCATCATGTGGCATTGTAGCTTGATCAAAGGTGGGCTGATCACGGAGGCAGTGCAAAAACCAGGGGAAGTGCCTCCGATCCTGGAGGCAGTGCGAAACCACGTTAGGCAAAACCACGTCGGATCAGGAGCAGTCTCCGCGTTGTTGCTTTCCGAGTCAGAGCGCGGTAGCGCCCAGCGGAATCCACTATTAGTCGGACCTTTCACGTCATCTTTTAATGCGCAGGGTTATGGCTACGCATCCTACTTTGTCTAACCATAATGGCGACGACCAAGGACCCCGATGTTGCAATAAAGGAACTGTTTACTCCCACTCTTTACCTCGGAAAGCCGGGGTCCAATGACAGGCCGTTGTGAGAGGCACGTCGTCGCTTCATTTTCTTTTCTTCATCCGTTACGGAGTTTGTTGTCTTTCGCACTCAACCAACACTTAACACCCCTAATGGAGAACCGTGCGCCCGCCCGTGCTTATCTGTCATGGCGTCCTATCGATCGCTTTGAAAAACCAAAGCGAATTCTACCGTCGAGCTCAATCCAGATTGTAGACAGATTCCAAGCCGTATGGCGGCAAAACAGACACGCTCAGCAGCAGGTACGTATACACATACAGGCAGCTCGTAAAACGTTCGTTCACACAAACATGACCGCATTCAGCCACGCGCAGTTGTCTTGGCCTTTTCGCTCGGTGACGTCAGACTGTCGTCATAACACGCTATCGCGTTTCTTCTCTCTCTCCTTTTCTCTTTTTTTTTTTTTTTTGAAGTCTCCGTACGCAGCTTCTGGCAGTGAAGTGGATACGAAAGAAAAAGAAGGGGGGTGGCAATAACACCAGCTGCGCGAGAAAAAGTTAGCTTAACGCGTTGAAATGACGTCAGCAACCGCTTTGTCGTCGTGAAAACTAATGTATGGATATACTGCTAGTGCAAAATAAACAAATATACAGCGTATATTAAAGGGGAAAGGCGTACAGCGGTGCAGCAGCCCAAGCGCGTTCTGTTGTCCGCTTCGTCTTCGTCATGGCGTGCCATCTCCGCGAGTGATTATATATCAGGAGCGTATCCCAAGAAGCGGTGTGCCCTGTGCTAGAACTCAATTAGGCAAAAATTTTTTTTCGGGGGCGGTGTGGTTCTATCGTCCTCTATGTAGATTCGAGCATGTGTTTGTAGGTGTGCGTGATACAGATGCACAATTTCAAAGTTTCGAGGGGTATGAACCCACACCCCATTTCGTTGGCTATGTTAATGAGATAGATAGATAGATAGATAGATAGATAGATAGATAGATAGATAGATAGATAGATAGATAGATAGATAGATAGATAGATAGATAGATAGATAGATAGATAGATAGATAGATAGATAGATAGATAGATAGTAGATAGATAGATAGATAGATAGATAGATAGATAGATAGATAGATAGATAGATAGATAGATAGATAGATAGATAGATAGATAGATAGATAGATAGATAGATAGATAGATAGATAGATAGATAGATAGATAGATAGATAGATAGATAGATAGATAGATAGATAGATAGATAGATAGATAGATAGATAGATAGATAGATAGATAGATAGATAGATAGTGTGAAAACCGACGGTTGCATCGATTACCTCATGACAAAAATTTTGTTCTATTGTTTTCTTGTTGGTGAAGGAATGTGGTTTGAATAGCTAAGTGAGCACTGTGTGAGGAGCACATACGAAACAGGAAAGCTTCGCCGAAAAATGCCGCGACAGTCAATCAACTGCGACACAAACAGCGACGCATTGCCGACGGAGCGACCTCTTTCGCCACTTGTGTACCCCGGCGCCCTGAGCTTCTCGCGGTCGCATTCGCACCACGAACGTCATTCATAATTCATCCGCTAGCCACGATCCTCTACGCGCTCGTAGCTGGGATCTACATATATACCACAGACTTACTCCGCGCACGCACTTGTGTGTGTGTGTGTGTGTGTGTGTGTGTGTGTGTGTGTGTGTGTGTGTGTGTGTGTGTGTGTGTGTGTGTGTGTGTGTGTGTGTGTGTGTGTGTGTGTGTGTGTGTGTGTGTGTGTGTGTGTGTGTGTGTGTGTGTGAGAGAGAGAGAGAGAGAGAGAGAGAAAGAAAGTGCAGACACAGAAAACGCAGGACAGTCGTCTTTCACGTTTGCCTGCACACCTTTTGAAGACTAGACCCCCGGTAGCAGAGCTGCGTAAGCGTGACGTCATCTGGCCAAGCATCAGTTGGCCAATCATCGAATGAAAACAACAGACAGTGAAGCCAAGGAAAGTATAGGGGACATCAATTACAGTCTTTACCTGCAAATAAAGTGGACGGACAGAGGACTTGCCACCGGTAGGGACCGAACCTACAACCTTCGGATAACGCGTCTGACGATTTACCAATTGAGCTACAACGACGGCCGTTCTCCCGTCCATTTTATCTGGTATTTCGGTGCATTTAAACTAGGGAGTGTTAATCAGCGCCACTCGTAGCCATGGCGGCGAGTGGGAAATACACTTTTTTGCCATCCGGTGTCCCGTAGCACGTTCATTTTACGAGCTGGAAGCTGCTGGAACCCTGGTATACAACCTGAAGGCATCAAATCTGCCGGAACGAGATCCTCGCTAGAGCCAATCATCGAGCGTGATGTACACGAGACGTTTGAGTCACGTCTGCTGTGTACAAGATCACCTTCGTCTCGACAATGAACGCATTTTCATCGTTCGCCTACCGTCCCAGCATACGCGGTGGCAGCGGTGGGATTCGAACCTATGCCCCCGAAGAGAGTACGGAGTGCTGATAGTACGCGAGTAGATACGGCACTCCAGCACACCGTCATTCAAAAAATCGCCATGCTTGGAACGGGTTTCGGGAAGCGCGGACTGAACAACGACAGTGCTGCAACGACATTTTGTGACATTTCCTTGAAAGCACATGGCGGTAGAAATTGCTGCGTTTCGGGTTTGTCGATATGCGAACCTTGCTTACAGTTCAACGGGTGCCCGTCTGCGTCCACCCTTTTTGCTTGTCAGCTGGTGCTAAAAATGCCCTCCGTCTGTGTGAGACATAGTTGTTTTTACCACTACACGTGAGTTTCTGTCGCACGAATGTTACAAAAATACTTCACTTTTTAACGATTACGAGAAGATTTCGTTTAAGTATGGTAAACGACAGTTTTGCGTAATCTCTAGTTAAGTTTCACGCCACCAGGCGGCGCCACCAACCTACTCAACCCCGTTTACGTATCCGGTAACCCGGCGGTTCCCGAAGAGGGCCTGCGTTTTTACGGTCGAGCTCCCGCTGTAATTTGCCTGCGGCACATCGATACGCGTACTACGAGTAATAGGTGCGCGGACACGATAGAAACACCGTGTTCTTTGAATCTTCCCAGGAACATCAACACGAAGTAGATGTCAACTGGGTCGTCCCCTAACTAAAAGGAAAGCGGTTGTTTTCCCAACATTGAAGGTGAGTCCGGCACACGAAAAAGAACAAGAATGAAGGACAGCAATGAGATTAGAGTGAAAGGAAGAAAAAAAACGCCAGGCCTGCGCGGAAAGCGCAGCACAGTCACAGCGAAAGCTGGAAGAGCGGCATTTCTAGAGCCCGTTATAAACTCTCCTGTGGCTACTAATACAGGTACATTAGCAACGTACCCACTACGCCACAAAGCGTAATTTTTGGGAAGTTGGGAAGCACCCAGCACGACATTATTCGTTGTTCTGCGGAGAAGCGAGGTACCATATGTAAGCTATTATGTGCAGTTTGTTGATGCGGCGGTTGATGACGATGAATAATTATGGTTGCGCCCTTTGTAATGGGTTGGAAGCTTTAAACGACCCACTAGTTACGTAATGCATATTGTGGGACGCCCGGTCGTTATTTGACTGTCCCACCACGCTTTATAACACACTTTAACCAGAGAAACGTAGAGCGAGAGAGAGAGAGAGAATTGGCTTTATTGAGACCCTGAGGAAATGGATCATGGGAGCCTTATGGGCTTCCTTGGCAACCAACAGAAGTGCACTTGCGAGGAACCCACTACGCTACAAATCATTGTAATTTTTTAGAAGTAGGGCAGTAGGCACTGTGCCATTTTTCGTCATTCTACAGACAGCCGTGGTACCTGCTAAACGCATGTAAGGAATTATGCGCACTTTGTTGATGCTGTGCGTGATGACGATGAAGAATTATGGCAGAGCTCTTTGTAATGGGTTGGAAGCATTCAACAACCTACTCGTTGCGCAATTCGCATTGTGTGACGCCTGGTTACAGAATTCGCGTTGTGCGACGCTTGGTGCTTATTCTACTCTTTTACCACGCTATATTGCATATGCTAATGTGGTTCCTTCCCGACATGAAGCCTGTATAGGACCTTTTTGCAAAGCAGTTTCAAGCACCGGCATGGCTCAGAGGTTGAATACTGGGCTCCCACGCAGAGGGCCCAGGTTCGAACCTCGTTCCATCCTGGAATTTTTTCTTATTTCGTTTTTTTTCTTATTTCGAGCGATACTGGTTACGGACACCGGCGGCGGCGGCGGACAACTACGGCACCAAAAACAGCCGGTGAAATGATCTCATAACAGCTTTCGCTTTAAAAGAAGGGGGAGATCGTGCTTTCGAGTTTGCGTCAGGAAATCCTCACAGCCCGCTAATAGATAGTTTCGCGGGAGACCCCAACTTCAGCCTGTGACCTCATTACTGTCTCGCTATTGCCGAACTATTCGCCCTATTCGCTGTTGGCCCTATTCGGAGTCAACATCGGAACTAGATGGCCCTGGGGTGGGGAGAGGGGGAGGTGTCCCTGACACGGACCAGTGAAAACGGACTGTCACGGTCTTTTGCGCTGACCCATCGTATAGACGACACTCCCCTCAATTCCGGGGGCTAATTTCAGAGCATTCAGTCAGTATGTCCGCTCGATTGTTCCGGGCGCCTGCGTCAATGCTGGGTGGAGCAAACCCGTCGTCCGAAACGGCCGAAGGGTGGCGCAACAGTCGACTGTCTGCTAGCCCCTTTGTTGGACGTTCCTCCTTCCTATTATCCTGTTTTTATAGGTTGCGTATTTAGGACTTCTTGACAGGTCAGTAAACAGTTGTGTAGGACGATCTTTTTTTTTTTTTTATATTAGGTGCGAAGCACCTTAGGGGCTAGGCTTCTCGACGTCTAATGTCGTCACGGTGTGTCATGTAGTCACGGTCCATCGTAAACGGGTGTGTGCTTCTCACAGACGGGCAAACCCGCTAGTTGCCACCGGTCCACTAAAAATGAAGAAGGCAACAGTTCGCCCAACAAATAGACGACGACGTTAGTCGAGCTGAAACACCCTTCCCTACATGCCGTAGGGAAATGAAGCCGGGCGTGTAGGAAAGAAGAAGAAGAAAAAGGGGAGGAAGAAGATGAAGACGAAGAAGATGATAAAGAAGAAGAACCTTAGAGTAAGGTGCATTCCGAAGCTGTTTTCCGACGACGTTAGTGAAGCGGAAACACCCTTTCCTACATGCGCGGTTTCATGCTTGGCACCACTGGTGCCTCATCAAAGAAATCTCTCTCAAAACACTGCATGCTTCGCACCTCCCCAGGTTTCACGTTATTGGAGCTGAAACACCCTTCTCTACATGCTTCGCTCTCCCCAGTCTTTCTTTTTTTTCCTTTTTGTTACAAGTTGTGCGTTTAGGAGACGTTGACATCTCAGAAAACACTTGCCCTATGAGTAATTGACTACACTTCAAATCACGGATTAACTTCGCAACCAGGCTAGTTCCTAACGTGGCCTCCACGGTGAAGTCCGCACACGGTGTCACCGCTGAATAAAGTAAGGCGTTCAAATACAGACACACGAAAGGATAACTATAGTCAGTTACAACGTCAGAATGAATACAGGCTCTGCTCCCAGAACTGTTACAGGCTCTGCCCCCAGAACAAGAGGGTCGTGCCATTTGGTTTCCGGTCCAACCATGAGTACTTTCCGCCGCTAATGTATTTGCTACGCATATTGAAATTTAAAAGTTCGTTATCCCCTCTGTAAATTATACGTTTAGCTGAGCGGAGATGTTGGAATCCTTGCTGAAGTTTGCCAGGAAGTTCAAGTTTTCGAGCGAAAGCCAGCGACACGAGCATGTGCCTGTATGGGGAAGTTTCCTATGGCTGTAACCGACTAAGGACTACCTAAACCGTTCTATTTCTTCTCCGCCACTGTCGTGTCCTTGCTTTCACGCCTTAGCTCTTCCCACGACGAATTCCTAACAAAAAGCTCAACTAACCATCCTACTAAGCAGGATACCATCGTTCCTACAACGCTTTGTACTTGGTAGTAGTAGTTTATCAGCGGATCATCGCGGCTATCTAGCTCTCTCATACCACAAGACGCTCCTGTAGCGCCGTCACGCCCTTTTTACGTGGCTTCTCGGCGTGCTAGTTCCCTAAGAAGCCGGCCACGATGACGTCAATGCAATCATCTGGCCTTACATCTGCATGGCGTGTTGGTTTTTGAGCTCGCTGTTGCCTTGTGTGACGCTCTCTACGGCTGTCGTCTTTCCGACGCTCTAAAGTCGTCACCGAAAATTGAAATCGTGTTCGTTCCAACTTGAACACCTTGAAAACTCAAGTGAGACTCGCTGTACAGTAAAACTCCACCTGAATGGTGTTTGTTACACTCTCATTTGACAATTATCTATAAGCGGCGGAGCGTTTACTCTCATTCGGTCTTATTTCTGTTGAGTGAAGATTAAACTCCATCTGAAACTGAGTTTATAAAGTTAAACTGGCATTGAGGAATGTGCTGGAGATGGGTCGTTTACTCCAATTTGGTCTCATATTTGTTTAGTGTAAACTAATACACTTGAATGGTGTTCGTTATAGCACTATCATTCGGGAAAGCGCTGGGCGTAGGGGGCGTTTACTCCTACCTTGTCTTATTTCTGCTTTGTGTACACTTAACTCCACCTGAATGGAGTTTGCTAATGTCATTCGGCAATCCACTAAAGGCGACGGGTCGTTTACTCCCATTTTGTCTTACGTGTACTTAGGAAAGTGTGTACTAAACTCCATCCAAACAGAGTTCAATAAACAAACCCACGTTCGCCGGTGCGCTATAGCCTATAGGTGACGGGGCGTTTACTCCCAGATGGTCTTACTTATGTTAGTGCACGCTAAATTCCACCTAAATGAAGTTGAACTCTCATCCGGCAATTCGCTATGGGTGACGGGGTGCTCATTTCCGTTTATTCTTTTTCCTTATTAGTGTGAGCCATAAAAAAATCTGTATTACGCATCGTAATGTACACGTTCCCGAGTTTCACGAGACGAGTTACACTATACTTCGGCTCAGAACACTAAACTATCCTGCTGATCCTTTATCAGCGTATATAAACGCGTTTATTTTTTATTTTTTCCCGCCTCAGCGATCAGCTCAGGTGAAGGAAACCGCGGGCATATCCGCCGGCGAAGTGCAGTCAGCCAAGCGCGTACACATCGTATAAGAGTATCGCATTTCCTTCCAATCTCCTTCTCCAATACACCCCTCCCCCCCCCCCCTTCAACCCCTCCATGCCAACAGCGCGCCGCAAAATTTCACCTCGCATCGCCGAGCGCCGTGCTCATTAGCGAGTCGCGCGCGCCGGCTGCGACAGGCCCGATAAAGATGCGTTCACTCCCTATAAGAATTGAGCCCAAAGGCGGCACCGCACGCCCGACAGCCGAGCGATAGCACGGAATGAGACGCCGAGACACGACCGCGTTGCCTGCCCTTCGTCGCTGCTGCCTTATACACACGGTATCTTACGTAATCATTGTTGGGGTTTAACGTCCCAAAACCACGATGTGATTATGAGAATGTCTTCGTATGAGTAGCGCGTAAAAAAAGGGAGACAAAGGACAGAGCCATAGACAGTACAAGCGCTAAACTGTGTAACGGGTTTTTACGCTAAACAAGTGTAAATGGCTTTTCAATATACTGTTTCTGTATGAGCGTGATGCGGGAGATCTTTGTGATTTGAGTTAGTGTATATTTGCGTATGCTCCCAAATTCAACGTACCTACCTAATACCGCACTTTGTAATAGCAACGCGTGCATTAAGTTTGATTTTGATTTTGTTAGTTTACTTGATGATAGATTTACCGTACTGTCTTTTCCGATGTTGTATCTCTGGGTGTATTTGCTGTCGACGTACGCGGGTTTTTCTGCTTGGTGGGGTCACTGGTTTTTCCTTGATAGTGTAAAGAAAAGAAAAAAAGGAAATCGCTTTCGCCTTCGAGTGATCTTAGGCAAATACATAAGAGGCCGTGTGACATTTTTGCAATGATTTTGATTGATCGACGACAGTACTACGCATCAGCTACATCAGCTGTCATGCATGCTTGTACATTCACACTATAAAAGTACGATTACATGCCGACACCATTACATATCATTGCAGATTTTTTCTTTTATTAGAGCGCAGCTCTCAGGCGCCCGTTCCTGCGTTGAACGGCGTCGCCGTTGTCGTGGGCTTAACCGACAGAGCGAAAGAGAGACTGCCGGGTCCCAAGGAATTTCCCACCATGAGAGCCAGCGATCCTCTGTGTTAGCGTCTTCAATGACTCGTGCCTGCTCGCGCTTCTTGTGACAGCGAACGCCTCTCGCGCACGAGCACGAGAAAGCGGGTTGACCTGAGAGGCTTGGGAGAAGAAGAAGACGTGCGTTGGTCGAAGGGGCAGCTTGCGTGTGTACGCGTTGCAGCGCGTCAGCGCGTGACATTTTGACGCGGCGCCGCGCCCTCTCCCTATGGGGAGAGGGGGCGCGCGGCTACGTGAAGCTGCGGGCCCTCTCTTTCCATAGGGAGAGGGCGCGGCGCCGCGTCAAAAAGTCACACGCTGACGCGCTGCAACGCGTATGTGTGTTCAGGACTTTAAGGCGCAGCGTTCGTTTCGGCGACGCCAGGTTCACCACGTTGCGCTGACGCGAAAACCGAGCATTCTATACTCCCACTCGCGCCGCGCCGCGTCCCCTTGACGCATGCGCATCTGCTCAGCTTATCGCAATATCAGAACACATAAACAGCTGCGCTCAGAATCCGCATTAGGTAGTATCGTAATCGTTGGTGAATTTATTTTTTTATTCTGATCTTTTCTTCGCACTTTTATTCAACGCGCTTCCGCAGCCTTCATTCACAACGTCGATTCCTAAACTCAGCAACGCCTCTTTGACTTCGAAACAGCCGGAAAAGTATTTCGACATGCTTACGACAGACTATGCCTTTTTCCTTTCTCTTTTTTATTTCTGTCGAGGTGGTCCTGTGTTTTCCTTGTTTTCAGCTATTGGTTAAGAACAAAATCGATGTCGATCCGTACGCGCGCCCTGTCAAGTGAGTCAAAACTTCTCTTGACCACCTGTTCCTCTCAGCCATAGCTTTTTGGTCTCGAAAATCTTTCTCACTATACGGCAGAACAATCGATAAAATAAAAAAAAACATCCAATAAGCTTTTTCGGACAGTCAGCCTTTTATCTGGCACAGCAAAGCCGCGTATAACGTGTATGTCTCGGAATTTTTTCGCTTCCTTACAGACATCGACAGAAAACCGATCGATAAATTGAAGCGAGAACTGACTGCGTCCATCGAAATTAAGCGTGTAAGGCTCATCCACACCAGCGACTGGAACAAGTCGCGCGACCGTTTGCGACTGGCAACCAAGCAGCGACTCAAGGCGCACCAATCTTCACACCTGCATGCATGCCTGCATGCCACTTACACCCGTCTCCCCACTGGATTCACGTCCGCTCACATTGGCACTGCCCCGTAAAATAAGCAGACGTCCTATTCCTGCGCGTCTGATTTGTTCAGAGCATTTTTTTTTTAACCTCCTTGGTTCAGAGGTTTGCGACTGCAGTGGCCCGACTGAAAAATCGAGCAGCGAGCTACTGAGTCAGAGCAGTCGCTTAGCGACCAGAGCGGCCATTGGCGACCAGTCACTTCGCGACTAATTTGGTCGCGCGACCGGTGCTAGCCGCAGGTGTGAACGAACCTTAAAGCGAAAAACGTTTCTAGGCGAAGTTGGCGAAACCGCGCACCCAGCTGGCATCCGCAAAAGCCATGTCCGGAAAGCACGTGATCTGTCCCACTGGAGTAGATGTTTTTTTTTTTTTATTTGAAGCCTCCGTCGTCCTTGCTTTGACTATACGGACAGGACTCAGCAAGATCAATACCCAAAATGTATATACGGATCAAACACTAGATTCCAAACCTGCCAAGCGTTCGTATTCGACAACGACGACACAACCCTAATCGATAAACACCTGTTGTATTAGCCAGCCTATCAAAATGATTCTAACATGAAGCAAAACGCAGAGTTTCTCTACTGTGTTTCGTTTCGACGCCAACGGGCCTTAACGCCGCCCGGCGATTTTCAGGGGCCCTTCTCGCGAGCTCCACCTCCGCGGACGAGGGGTCGCCTTTCAGTTAATAAATAAATGGATGGATGAATCGGGGCGTTAAATAAGTAATACCAACGGCTCCCACAGGCGCGTGCCTCCATGCAGCCCCGGGAGGCCCGTGTTATATACTCGAAGAATCGTTTGTAACTCCACGGTGCAGGAAAGCAAAAACCGCTCGTCTAGCTGTAGCCCGGGGCCTCCGTGGTCGACCAGGAAGGGAGGCACCGGGCCAGAACCCTGCCACACAAACTATGCCTTCTCCCTCTCTCCCTCTATTCCCCGTGGCTGCCACCACCGTTTGCATTGTCCCAGCGTCGGGTGGCGGGTTCCCGTTATAACCTCGCTGGCCGTCGCGAAAGACCTCGACGGTGTACTACGCCTCCGGCGACCCTAAAATAAAACAAATTAAGGTGGGTTCACCCCTCCCCCCTCCTTCCACATCTTTCTTTCTCTCTCTTTCCATTCTCATGCTGCTTCTTATAAAACGGAGCGCCCTCTCTCTCTCTTGATAGGTGGGCCCGCAGGTGGCGAGGACGTGTAAGCTTCCGACGGCGCTGCTTCCAAGCCGGAGACAAAAAGTCGGCGGCGGCGGCAGCAGCAGCGGCGGCGGCGGCGTGGAGTCACGACACAATCTGTCTGACTCTCTCTCTCTTTTAGTGTCTCTTACTATTCCCCACGCTCTTTGCGACATCTTGTGCTTAGATCTTAAGAAGAAAGAAGGAATTAGATGACGCGAAGTAGAGACGAGACAAAGAGCATAATTTGTAGTACAATGTATGCTTTCTTAAGAACTAGATCGCATCAAGGAAAAGTCAATCGACGATTACGATACTGCCTAACGCGAATTCTGCAGCCGTGATCCGGCCACCTTTGAGCAAAGCGACCATGTCGCGTGATGACGTCATGATGACGTAACAAATTTTCGTGATCTAAGACACTAAATGACGTGAGATGTTGACGTCATGTGTCACGTCATCGCCCTGGCAATGTCACGTGGTTTTTCGGCGAGACTCTGCGAGGACTTACGAGACCTCAACAAATCTACCACCGAGTAAAACGACGCCGTTTTAACGCAATAAAACATGCAGCCATATAAACAGCGTACACAATTCCGGACGATTTAAAAAACAAAATCATAAAAGACAGCTCATGGTACACTGTGTCAGCGCTATATTTACAGGGAAGACCCCTACATTCAATCTTGCAGATGTGTATCATGTGTACGGACACTAGTCCGAAAAACACGGTATGAACAAAAAAAAGACAAAAAAAAGAAAGTGCAGTGTAGCAAAGGTTTTGTTGTCTACGCTACAAAATACTAGGAAATAATTGTTTTTTTTTGTTTTTTTTCGAGACAATGAAGTCAGAAGGCGAAGTGAATTGAACGTACATCCGTATTTCATGCTGCGAAATGTACTAGGCAGCTGTGGAGGAGTAACCACGTTGTTTTTTTCCTGTTTCTTATTCGTTCGTTTACCTACAGTGCTCTCTCGCTATCGCATTGTTCCCATTGTACTGTCGCGATTTCAAAGCATGCTAGTAGTAGATTCTGAATAATTAAACGTTCGCTGCACCTCAAACAAGCCCGAACCTTTTTGCTTCGCCAGCATCTTTCTTCCAACGAACCGTGAAGCCGTTATACTTAAACAAGGTAACTCATTTCAAAGCCAGGTATCACTTCGTGGCAGTGACGTTACTTTATTGCGACAGCAGTGCTGCAGGCAGGTTCCTTCCCGTCTCGTAGCACATTTCGTTACTTTGCTGAAGTCATAAATCCAGGATGCCCTAGCTGTGGGGTGGATGATTGCATACTTGTTCACATGCTCTGGCAGTGCCCGGCATTTACTTAGCGCAAAGTTCAGCGCAGAACAGGACTGGGAGAGGGCTCTTAAAAGCTGCGAGTTCGCAGTCCAGCTGTCGGCAGTTCAGGAGGCCTGCGAACGGGCGGAGGGCCACGGTCTTCCAGTACCAGCGTGGGCGCGGCCAGAAACTGTGGCGGACCCCCCTTTTGGGGGTTGTCTGATCGGGGTTCTCCAGGACCAAATAAAGTTCATTTCACCTTCAGTAATTACATGGTCACTCCTGGCGGATTTTCGCCGTCGCCGTCGGTGTTGCAGTGATGCTCCGTATAAGGTCTAAGGGCGATAACATCGCTCCACGCGTGATATGTTCTATGTCACAGTGAAAGCGTGCCAGGGAACCCGACGGTCGTGTGGTAACGAGTCGGTGTTTTAAAGGCCCACCCATTACAAAGCTCTCAGACATATTTATATTATCAACCTTCGAAAGCATCAACAAAGTGAACAGCTGCGTAGGTTTGCGTGTCGCCTTACCGACGCGTAGTGGGCCCTTCGCTGATTCGCAAAAGGAAGAATTATCTGCTGACCCAAAGGTCGCGGGTTCGATCCCGCCTGCGGGATCGAACCCGCGACCTTCGGGTCAGCAGCCGAGCACCGTATCAGGCGGGATCGAACCCGCGACCTTCGAGTCAGCAGCCGAGCACCGTAACTGATACACCGCGGCAGCAGACTATGTGCATGAGAAAGAGCCAAAATTGCCTTAACACATAATCTCAGCTGCTGTACTCTGATTAGTAGTCGAGTTGATCAACACTTCCAACAATAGCCCACATACTGTACGCGAGAGGCGCGAACTTCCTCGCTTGTCGGAACGCACGTCGCGATATTAGTACCATGATTAGCCAAAAAGTAAACAAGTACGCCTTAAAGTTTCCGCTCGTTAGAATGAACGAGATTTCATATCAAATTAAATATCATCAGCTCCGACTGTTTGTCAAGACACGAACATAAATCGTGCAATTACTTTTGCAGCATTGTCAGTGCAAAGTTCAGGTTGAATTCCCAGTGCAGTTCAAATTCACCTGTCGCAGTTCCGATCCAACTGAAGTTCAAACGGAACCAAAGTGACCTTTCGGTCTTCGGAGAATAATAATTCAGTCGCAGCTCACGACTAAATGCAATTAGGCATTGCTGAGCGAACACCAGGTATGCGTTGCTGAAGTCAAGCAGAGAGGCAGAAAGAGAGAGAGAGAGGGGTCGAAGCAAACACAGAGAGGGTAGCTACATGTGCGCTTTTCTGCCCTACACGCGTGGAGGAGAACGAGGGAGTAAAAATACACGGAGAGAAAGAGGAGGAAACAGTCACAGTGTCCCTTATGCATTCACTTAAGACGACTCGAAGGCGAAACCCAACTTCTTTTTCTTGTCACTCGATGTATTGATCCTGCCTCACTGCTCTTCGAAAGCTTTCTGCACCTACTTTGCACTGCCTCCAATATCGGAGGCACCTCACCTGGTTTTGCATTGCCTCCGTGATCGGACCACCTTTGACCGAGCTACGGTTTCATTTGACGTGACGTCACAATGACGTCACAAATCCTGGCGATCTGTGACGCCATCGTGGCGTCATATGGTAACGTCATCGCTTTATCATGATTTCTTGCATCAGTTGTCCCGAAGCCGCGGGACGCCGGTGGTCAAATTTCCCGTTTGGTGAGGCATCTAAGACTTTCGCCTTAAAGCATGATTGTGATTCAAGATTCTCACGCGCCGAGCCGCCTTAAGGTCTGACCACACGTAAGCGTTGCTTCGCGTGGCGTTTAGACGCGGCGCCGAGCCCTCTCCCTATGGAAAGAGAGAGGGCACGCTGCTTCGTGTAGCTGCGCATCCTCTCTCTCTCTCTCCATAGGGAGAGGGCGCGGCGCCGCGTCTAAACGCCACGCGTTGACGTGCTGCAACGCGTACGTGTGGTCAGGCCTTTAAGATAAGCGCTTTAGGTCAGTTGCCTTCAAATATTGCAATATTGCTCGTACGGCATTCGGGATAATGAGGATAACGAGTTTTCAGGCAAAGCTTGCATTACTTCACAAGTATTGTTGGCGTTGTAAGTGTGACCGCAAAAAAAAGAAAGAAAGAAAAACAAGGCGCCCGCGAGCGCAAGAAAATGCGTCCCTAGAAAGTGCGCCGTTCACATGCGAATATGTATGCGCCGTTGTCCAATAACTTACGCTCTCGCAATCGTATGCTTTAGGCGATCAGCCGTTTCTGATATCGCAATGTGACCTTCTATCTAGGTGATTTGTCATTTCGCGTTGCCACATTCCGTTGTTGCCTAGATATTAACGCGTAACAGCTATCGTTGTTGCCTGAAGCAACTGAGGTGTTGTGTTGCTAAGCACGAGGATGAAGCTCCAATTCCCGGCATGGGGGAATTCCCCCATGCCGGGGGGAGCATTGCAGGTTTGGAGGGAGCATTGCACAATGCGATAAAAACAAAGAACGAAAGAAACCTAGTAGGTCAGGCACGCCAAGCTTCGCTTGCCTAAATTTTCCCCAATAGGGGAAGGGCTCCTGAATTTTATTTTCCGCTGTATTACACACCCCAAGCTAAATCGGGCCCAGTCCGTTCAATGGCGGCAGCTACAAACACGAACATACACGAACCCCGTCATCATGCACCACATATATCCTGAATTATACCCAACTAATCTATGCCAGTATTGTAACATCAGAGCCACGCTTGATCACATCCTATGGGCATGTCCAGCATTAATCAGCAATACTAGGGTCGCGACCTCCAATGAAGGCCTTCGGGAGCGTTGGCGGACTACGCTGCTCATTTCGGGCCTGGACAAGCAACTCTGGGCGATCCAGCAGGCCGAGGAAGCTGCCAGGAGACACTGTGTCTCCGTTAGCTCCTAGGTGGGAGCCCAGCCCAGCAATCTGCCGGAAATTAATAAAAGTTTTCTTCTTCTTCTTCTATTACTTGTGCGACAAGCACGGAATTAGCGCCACACCGGCCAAACTTCCTCGTCTCTGTCGAAGTTTCGGTGAGCAATAACCTTCATTTTGGGTTTCCTAATTAGAGTTTAGCAGGATTTAGACTAAAGGACAAGACGTCCGTCCGAAACGTTGCGCGAAGGGCAACCTACTACGCGTGAATCACTTGCTTTTTTGCGCGTATTTATAAAACAATCAGCGATTGTGCCCAGAGCGACCGTGAAGGCTTTGAATAGTGGGAGCTGGAATGCCTGATATTTGGGACCGTGAAAACACTACCTATGAAAGAGCGACCGTGGATGCCTTGAATAGGGAGCTGGAACGCCTGATACTTGGTACCGTCACAACACTATCTATGAACGTAGCTGACTGTGACAGGAAGTCTCCGCAGTGTAACATATTTCCAAGCTGTAAGTTGTTCAATATCGGAACGGCTGAGTGCTCTCTACAGTAGTGTACATCGTGCTCTAAATAGTCAGCCATTTTTTCGAAACAGACCGAAATCCACTAATTGGATCGTCACAATACGTTGTACGGAAAAATGCACAGAACCCGGCCATATTAAAGTGCAGAGAACTCTGAATCGTTCATCTGCCATTGACCCATACATGCCGAAACTCAGAAAAAAATTACAAAACAAATATTCTTTTTTCACACAACGAGTACTTCTTCCCTCAAAAGCAAGCACACGTTCTTTGTTTACAGCTAGGTAAACGCAACACTGTTTTTCAAGCCATCCTTTACATATAGGACACTGGGCATTATGGGTGCTATGTGCGGGTGTGGTAAGCCTTGAAACATTTCACGTGCACACTGACATTGTACTTCTTCCTCTCCATGACGTCTTTCACACAAAGCACGCGTTTGCCGGGAGAAAGCTATCGGCATTTCACGTGCACTTCTTCCTTTCCATGACGTCTTTCACACAAAGCACGCGTTTGCCCGGAGAAAGCGATCGGCATTTCACGTGCACTTCTTCCTCTCCATGGTGTCTTTCACACAAAGCACGCGTTTGCCGGGAGAAAGCGATCGGTGTTTCACGTGCACCTCTTCCGCTCCATGGCGTCTTTCACACAAAGCACGCGTTTGCCGGGAGAAAGCGATCGGTGTTTCACGTGCACTTCTTCCTCTCCATGGCGTCTTTCACACAAAGCACGCGTTTGCCGGGAGAAAGCGATCGGTGTTTCACGTGCACTTCTTCCTCTCCATGGCGTCTTTCACACAAAGCACGCGTTTGCCGGGAGAAAGCGATCGGTGTTTCACGTGCACTTCTTCCTCTCCATGGCGTCTTTCACACAAAGCACGCGTTTGCCGGGAGAAAGCGATCGGTGTTTCACGTGCACTTCTTCCTCACCATGGCGTCTTTCACATAAAGCACGCGTTTGCCCGGAGAAAGCGATCGGTATTTCACGTGCACTTCTTCCTCTCCATGGCGTCTTTCACACAAAGCACGCGTTTGCCGGGAGAAAGCGATCGGTGTTTCACGTGCACTTCTTCCTCTCCATGGCGTCTTTCACACAAAGCACGCGTTTGCCGGGAGAAAGCGATCAGTGTTTCACGTGCACTTCTTCCTCTCCATGGCGTCTTTCACACAAAGCACGCGTTTGCCGGGAGAAAGCGATCGGTGTTTCACGTGCACTTCTTCCTCTCCATGGCGTCTTTCACACAAAGCACGCGTTTGCCGGGAGAAAGCGATCGGTGTTTCACGTGCACTTCTTCCTCTCCATGGCGTCTTTCACACAAAGCACGCGTTTGCCGGGAGAAAGCGATCGGTGTTTCACGTGCACTTCTTCCTCACCATGGCGTCTTTCACACAAAGCACGCGTTTGCCCGGAGAAAGCGATCGGTATTTCACGTGCACTTCTTCCTCTCCATGGCGTCTTTCACACAAAGCACGCGTTTGCCGGGAGGAAGCGATCGGTGTTTCACGTGCACTTCTTCCTCTCCATGGCGTCTTTCACACAAAGCACGCGTTTGCCGGGAGAAAGCGATCGGTGTTTCACGTGCACTTCCTCTCCATGGCGTCTTTCACACAAAGCACGCGTTTGCCGGGAGAAAGCGATCGGTGTTTCACGTGCACTTCTTCCTCTCCATGGCGTCTTTCACACAAAGCACGCGCTTGCCGGGAGAAAGCGATCGGTGTTTCACGTGCACTTCTTCCTCTCCATGGCGTCTTTCACACAAAGCACGCGTTTGCCCGGAGAAAGCGATCGGTGTTTCACGTGCACTTCTTCCTCTCCATGGCGTCTTTCACACAAAGCACGCGTTCGCCGGGAGAAAGCGATCGGTGTTTCACGTGCACTTCTTCCTCACCATGGCGTCTTTCACACAAAGCACGCGTTTGCCGGGAGAAAGCGATCGGTGTTTCACGTGCACTTCTTCCTCTCCATGGCGTCTTTCACACAAAGCACGCGTTTGCCCGGAGAAAGCGATCGGTGTTTCACGTGCACTTCTTCCTCTCCATGGCGTCTTTCACACAAAGCAAGCGTTTGCCGGGAGAAAGCGATCGGTGTTTCACGTGCACTTCTTCCTCTCCATGGCGTCTTTCACACAAAGCACGCATTTGCCCGGAGAAAGCGATCGGTGTTTCACGTGCACTTCTTCCTCTCCATGGCGTCTTTCACACAAAGCACGCGTTTGCCCGGAGAAAGCGATCGGTATTTCACGTGCACTTCTTCCTCACCATGGCGTCTTTCACACAAAGCACGCGTTTGCCCGGAGAAAGCGGTCGGCACGTGGCAGCATGAAAAGCATGCAATGTCTAGGCTTGCACCAGGCCCGTAGCCAGGAATTTTTCCGGGGAGGGGGGGCACTTGCTGAAAGCCTTTACTAATCGAGAAAAACGCGCATTTTCATGATTTATTTTCGATAAAACAGCATGTGTCATCAAAATTTCGGGGGAGGGGGGCGCCCCCTGCCCCCCCCCCCCCTTGCTACGGGCCTGGCTTGCACACGTTGAGAATGAGGCCTGCTTGATGTGCTGTAGGTGGCGCTAGTCATCAGCTAAAGAAATAGTGATGTTAGAGTGTATCAAAGAAGCGTGCTATATGTAGGACACTGGATATATATGGGTTAAAGGGCCCCTGCAACGCTTCTTCAACATGGTCAAGAAACACTGCTGATCGGTAGTCGAGCCTCCTGAACACGCGAGGCAAACATTATAGCGCAAAACGCGGCCTGGAATTTGCAGTTAATTCTCAGTCAGCTAGAAATAGTTCTTCAATATTGCATAGCGCGAAATCGAACAGGACAAAGAAGGAACACCTTCGATTATGAGCCAACTAGATCAGCAACGAATTTTGTTTAGAAATGGTTCGCACTTCTCTCCACAAATGATGCCATAAACCCAAATGACCGCGCCATAATCCCATAGTCCGCGGCCATTGGCTGATTTGAGCATCGTGAGCTTCCTAGTTACCGTGGTCGCCGCGAGATGCCGCCACGCGCCCGCACGGTCGCTCGCGATCACACTGAAAGTAAGTCACTCGTTTGAAGAAAAAAAGAAAAGTGTTCAACGTCATGACGCGCGCTGACGAAGGGACACATCATCTTGCCCCCTTGCCATCCCCCTCCCTGTCTAGCTTTTTAAAGCGAAAGCCGTAGACGCCTCATGAAATGCCAAAAGTTACCGTTGGCGTCGTCGGTGTCAACACAAATGATGCAGAACATATCACTGATGACTTCTACATGACGTCACATATAACCTACATTTGTGACGTCTTCATATCACATCGTCGCTTGGTCAAGGGCGGGCCTATCATGGAGGAAGTGCGACAACTCGTGAAGTGAAGAAAGCATAAAGAGGGGGGTGGGGTCCATACAATCGCAACGAAGAAAATGTGGCTTTCGCCTTCAAGTCGACTAATAGAGTAATGCGCAAAGGACTGTGCGATATTTCTAATCTGAGTGCAAGTGTCCGTTTTCTGGCTTACTCGAAAGGACACGGTGTTAGGCCTTGTGAGGCGTTACGAGTAAGTAAGAAAGTATTTGTCGCACTTTATGATTTCGCCCGTCATCCCTTTTGCAGCAGGCCTTACTGCGTGATGATGGTGGCGTAGTATAACGGCACAAATGCGGCTGTTAAGTTGGGAACTTGGTATCGGTCTGCTCAATACCACAAGCGCTTTGCTACCCCGCTATCCACACGGCAAGGAAATGATGCATTCAAGGTCATCACTCCTTGGATAAAAAATTGCGGGATTAATTGACTGGTGTCGCTTTTCAGCGTTAGTGCGAACAGCGCTACAGCTACTCGAGCATACATGAGTTAGCGTTGCGCGGAGAAAACTTGTGCGCCATCGACGTGTTGATCTATCTATCTATCTATCTATCTATCTATCTATCTATCTATCTATCTATCTATCTATCTATCTATCTATCTATCTATCTATCTATCAGTCAGTCAGTCAGTCAGTCAGTCAGTCAGTCAGTAAGTCAGCCAGCCAGCCAGCCAGCCAGCCAGCCAGGCAGTCTGTCTGTCTGTCTGTCTATCTAAACCATAAACCAGCATGAGATACATACATACATACAATATTAATGAGAACTAACAGACAATAACGCCAAGGAAAGTACAGGGGGTGTTAACTGTAGTATTTAGAATATAAATGTGAAGAAAGTAAAGTGGACGAAAAGATGACTTGCCGCCGGCAGGGACCGAACCTACGACCTTCGAATAACGCGTCCGATGCTCTACCACTGAGCTACGGCGGCGGTCATCCTCCCGTCCACTTTCTGGGGTATATATGTTGATTTAAACCTAGGAGTGTTAGTCAGCGCCAATCGCAGCCATGGCGGCGAGTGTGGAACACTCTTTTTTGCCTGTTGGCGTCACGTAGCACGTGATCTTTTTACGAGTTGGCAGCTGACCAATAATCCCTCGCATACTACCTGAAGGCATTAAGTCTGCCAGGACGAGACCCTCGCTATGAATGAAGGAAAGCAGATGATTTTTCAAGGGCTCGTTTATCTTTGTTAGACACAATATTAATGAGAACTAACAGACAATAACGCCAAGGAAAGTACAGGGGGTGTTAACTGTAGTATTTAGAATATAAATGTGAAGAAAGTAAAGTGGACGAAAAGATGACTTGCCGCCGGCAGGGACCGAACCTGCGACCTTCGAATAACGCGTCCGATGCTCTACCACTGAGCTCTACCACTGGCAGACTTAATGCCTTCAGGTAGTATGCGAGGGATTATTGGTCAGCTGCCAACTCGTAAAAAGATCACGTGCTACGTGACGCCAACAGGCAAAAAAGAGTGTTCCACACTCGCCGCCATGGCTGCGATTGGCGCTGACTAACACTCCTAGGTTTAAATCAACATATATACCCCAGAAAGTGGACGGGAGGATGACCGCCGCCGTAGCTCAGTGGTAGAGCATCGGACGCGTTATTCGAAGGTCGCAGGTTCGGTCCCTGCCGGCGGCAAGTCATCTTTTCGTCCACTTTACTTTCTTCACATTTATATTCTAAATACTACAGTTAACACCCCCTGTACTTTCCTTGGCGTTATTGTCTGTTAGTTCTCATTAATATTGTGTCTAACAAAGATAAACGAGCCCTTGAAAAATCATCTGCTTTCCTTCATACATACATACATACATACATACATACATACATACATACATACATAGCTCACAAGAAACATCGCCATCTATCGATCAGGACACGTGGTACATGCAAATCAGAGCGACGCTGTTCCTTCGGTTGCGTGCAGAGGTTGAAACGAGGCGAATGTTGTGGCGTGTTGGTGTTCCATTTCAGCATCTGGCGCGCAACGCAACACTAGCACCGAGTGAAATACGACGAAGGCATGCGCCAACTTCCAACGTGTTTATATTCAGAAGCGTCAGCCTCACATGTTTACGGGCATAAGTAACAACCATGGCAATAAAACAATCTCGTAACCTTATAGTTTCTAGTCGATGTTTTTTTTTTCTTTCGCGCTTATCATCGTGCGTATGTGGAGTCAAATATTACGCAGTTGCGCAGTCTTTTACTCACACACGTATAAACGGCTCTGACGTTTGTGAAAATAAATCTGTCGGAAGTTGGCGGTTGCGTTCGTCGTAACGTGTTCGTTGTAAGGTAACATAACCTAACCTTGTGTCGCATTAAAACGTTCAAAAATAGCTTTTTCTTTCAAGGACAGCGAAAGACCGGAACTGTTTGTCAACAATTTTTTTAGAATGCGAGGATTTTAGAAAGGGGCTTGAAACTTTTTTTTTTTTAATGGAGCGTAGTATACATATACTGCATGCATTCGCAGCACGCATCTGATTTTTGCATAGCAAAAGTTGCATAGCAAAGATTTTTACGGCAAGTCACATGACCACGTACAATGTCTGCGCGTCCAACGTGCCAAAGTCAAACAGCCACTATCACGAACACACTAGAGAACAAGTCTATAGAGGAATAGAACTGAATCGAATGGGATCGTAAGAGAATACTCAGGAGAAAGACACTGCTAACATCGAGAGATATTCAAGAAAATACTTTTCGTGCGTAAATAATTATAATTTTCTAGGTGTATGGGTTCTACGTCTCAAAACCACAATATGATTATGAGGGACGCCGTAGTGGAGGACTCCGGAAGTTTCGAACACCTCTGGTGCTCTTTAATGTGCACCTAAATCTGAGCACACGGGCCTCTAGCATTTCGCCTCCATCGCAAATGCGGCAGCCGCGGCTGGGATTCGATCCCGCAACCTTCAGGTCAGCAGTCGAGCACCATATCCACCAGCCCACCGCGGCGGTTATACCAAAATACGAAGGCATTCAAATGAAAGATAGGGAAAAAAACAACCACGAAATTTTGCTTTTTGAACTAACAAACCTGCTACTCGAATAAACCTCGAAATAGTCATAATACGACAAAGAACCCGGTTTCTTCGAACGTGAGGGTGTCCTCCGCTTCGGTGCTACAGTGTTCACGATGCTCGGCTGCTGACACAAAGTTCACCGGCTAGACCGCGGCCGCAGCGGTGGGATTTCGATGGAGGCGAAATTTTAGAGCCCCGTGTACTTAGATTTAAGTGCATGTTAAAGAAAGCATGGATGGTCGAAATTTCCAGAGCCCTAAACTGCAGCGTACCTTATAATTATATCGTGGTTTTGTAACGTAAAACTCCACAAATATATTATACATGCTATGTCTGGACGCAAACAGCCACAGTCTGACACAGAAATTTGTTTCGTGGAATGTGCGGGTACGCACAGCAGGCCACTGCGATCGTAAAACAATTTTTAAAGACGATAGTCTTTCTTGGGGAACTTAAACGCAGAAATTTTGGTCTGTCTTTCTGTCTGTCTTTCTGTTTGTCGGTACGTCCCTCGATTCAACCACTCGGCCAAAGTTGAACCACTTGCCCAAGGGCCAGCCATCGTGAACGGCTGACTGGGTTCATACTTATGTACATTGTTGATCAAAAAGCAAACATTACGCATATCTGAGGCGCAACATCATTAGGTAAGCATTAGGCGGTGTGTTCCTTTAACAGAAAATACATAGATACGCAATTTTAAAGACCTTGATGGTATGCGTTTAACGTTGAGACAGTAACGCGTTTATTAAAAGATTGCCACAGCTGAAGCGATCAGCGCTCCAAGCCGAGCAAGCGCGAGCGCCAACAGCCACCGTCTTCGTCTTCTTCTTTCGCAGGCGTTCTTGTCTGCGCCGTACCATGTTACAAATCACTCCCCCGCGGAAAAGGAGCCATCCTGGCGACCTAAGGAACAGGTACAACTGGTGGGTCATAATGCGGCTTCAGTCGATCGACGTGAACAGTCTCGCGGCCGCGACGACGGCGGCCCGTAGATGATTGAACAGGCTCAATCACATAGTTAACTGGGGATGCTTGACGTAGGACGCGGTAGGGGCCTTCGTACTTAGGCAGTAGCTTTGTGGAAAGGCCAGGAGTGAAGGAGGGAACGCGAAACCACACCAACGTTCCAGGCGAATACGACTGAGGAGGCAGGTTTTCGTCGTGACGGTCCTTCTGGCCCTACTCGCCCTACAATGTTACAACCCTAGTTTCTTAAGCTGCGCTGAAAATGCGACTGCGCTGAAACTTGTCTTCCTCCGTGCCCTCTGCACAAGCTCATGTTGTGTTTCGGTTTCGGTTCAGTATTGCATTGTACGAATGACAGGGGGCGCCGCTCTGGCATTGCTGTTTTACCCAGGCGACGCGTAAATAAAAGAGTGTGTGGAGAGTACTCGTTGAGTGCGGACGTTTCTTCTCCTTCGGCGCATCGCGCGAAACAGCGTGTTCGGGCTGGCCGGCGTCCCCACCGGTCGCGTTGGTCACCGCCGGTCTTCGCCTGCCGCTGCGCCGGGAGTACCAGCCCGCAACACAGCACTCGTGTTTCCCGACGTATTGCCAGATGGCGTCCATATCTCACGCAGCGCCTCTTCTATCGTCTTTAGACGACATTTGCAGCGAAGCACGCAGATACGCGGCCAATTTTTTTTTTCCGATTTACGTCCTCCTGCTGTTTCATTTTCGGTGCAACTGTTTTCTTTGTAACTTTTCTCACGCATGCATATATAATACATTCATGTCAATAAAATAATCAAGTGGAACTCGGCGCTTGTCCAGGGTCAAAGCGACGGGTTCCAGCACGTTACGACGCGATCGCAAGAGGTGAAGCGCACAGGACAAAGGCTGTTCTTGCAACTCAAGTTTACTAAGAAAAGGTATTCACTAGAACACCGCCACGCATTTGTTAAGAACAAACAGCAGTAATCACGCAAACATACAAACTAAGCCACTCCATCCACTCCCCACCACAATTTTTTTCCCTTCTTTCTTAACCGGGCCTTCGCACGTACAATACATGATGAAATTAAACACTTCACTTCAATCTGTCATGCAACAACCGGCCCAGAAAATTACACAGCTAAACTCGTTGTACACTATGTCCGCTTTTCGTCCCCACGTTTTTTTTTTTTTTTCTCTCTTTCGCGCTGCTTATTATCAGAGTTACAACAGTTTCGGGTTGGCGCGCGACTTTTTTACTTACGGGAGCATGTACACCGGACGTCGAGGCTTCTTTGTTTCTTCACTAGATTGGGGTGCGTGGGATACACGAAACAAAAAAACAAAAGTGAAGCGCCATTACACGCTGTTTATCTATTACAGAATCTGTGCTGTTGCAGTACAAAATGCAACTTGCCCTGCAGCTCGAAATTTGATGTTGCGTGTACTGAATTCACGAAAATATGAACTTCTCTTTTTTTTTTCTCTCTGTTCTCAAATCTGCCGCCGTTCCATTTGCTGTAAAATGGGGTAGGAATTTTCCCAGCAGCGAACACGTACTATCGGCGTCAAATGTAACCCGAACAGCAGCAAGCATTCGCGCCGTTCTGTCATCACAATGAATAGGCGAGCGCATCCGGTTTGGCAGCACTGCGCATGTGCGCGCCTGTCCACGGCGATGGCTGGACTGCGCACACTGTATCACTGAGAATGCTTGCCGCTGTTCGGCTTTCATTTGAAGCCGATAGTGCATGCTTGAAAATATTTACTAATTGAACGACGCTACGAAATCTTAGAATGAAACACAGAGTACAATTGAAAAAATCCTTTTTTAATTGAATCCATATTATATATATATATATATATATTGTAACGAAGAGGAAGTACTCCGGCGCAGAGGCAGCATCATCGAGTGTGCAGCAGAGGCTCGAGCAGCGAACTGTTCTCGGTGCATTGCGCGACCAGCGACCAGCTACACACACAATCAATCGCCTTCATATTTGGTGGAGCCGTGCTGGGTAACGTTCCCTCTACCGTCCCCCTAAAATCCTGGATCTCCGTTCTCGGCGGCTACCTTCTGCTATGCCGGACGCCAACCAGCAGACGCTTCCATCGCCACCTGTCCTGGCACTGTTCCGCAGCGAGAGCCTCCAATCTTCGGCGGAACAGACGACAAAGACGTTGAAGATTGGCTGTCGACTTACGAACGGGTGAGCGCTCTAAACAAATGGACGGACGCGGACAAGTGAACACGCGTGTCGTTCTATCTCGCGGGCGTGGCCAGTCTTTGGTTCAAGAACCACGAGGGAGACGTCAGAACATGGCCGCTGTTCAAAACGTCAATCACGGCAGTATTCGACCGACCCGCCGTCCGAAAATCCGAGCCGAGCAGCGTTTGCGCACACGCGCCCGAGAGACAGGTGAAACATTCACCAGCTATATCGATACAGCTATATCGAAGACGTTGTCGACGTGTGCAGACGCGTGAACGCTGCCATGACGGAAACTGAAAAAATGAAGCACCTAATGAAAGGGATTGATGATGACGCTTTTCAGATGCTGCTGGCGAAGAACCCGATATACAGTCAACGACGTTATTAGCTTGTGCCAGAGCTATGATGAATTGCGGAAGCAGCGAGCTCTGACAAGACGTCCTCCCGCACACGATTTGGCATCACTGTCGAGTCTGACCAACGGCCACGATAACGCCTCGCTGATAGCCGAAATCAAAGCCTTTGTCCGCGAAGAAGTTGCGAGACAGCTCTCTCTGGTGCCCTTCACTCAGGAACCTACCACGACACTACCATCGTCCCTCCGTGGCGTCATTCAAGGAGAGGTCGCTGAGGCGCTGCCAGCTGCCCGCGAGCAAAACCTCGTGGCTGCTCCACTCACACACGCTGCGGTTGCTGCCATGCCCACTCGCAAAGCACCTGCACCACCATTCCAGCATCCTCTGAACTACCGCAGCCTCTGCTGCACACTCGATGATGCTGCCTCTGCGCCGGAGTACTTCCTCTTCGTTACAATATATATATATATATATATATATATATATATATATATATATATATATATATATATATATATATATATATATATATATATATGTAGATTATGAAGAGTCTGTCTTCGGTTGCCGTAAAATAATTAGGAAAAAGGTATACGCTTCTAAAAAACTTTATTTGTCGACGTCTCCGATCGAAACGTCGACAAATAAACAGTTTTTTAGAAGCGTATACCTTTTTCCTAATTATTTTACGGCAACCGAAGACAGACTCTTCATAATCTACGGACCATCTATATATATATATATATATATATATATATATATATATATATATATATATATATATATATATGTATGCGAACAAATGCAGAAGCACACTTACGAAAATCGCATATTTCTACTCGGTAACGAGTAAAAATAAGCGATTTTCGTAAGTGCGCTCATTCATCTCACCGGCTATATATATATATATATATATATATTAATGAGAACTAAGAGACAATAATGCCAAGGAAAGTATAGGGGGTGTTATTTGTAGTAATTAGAATATAAATGTGAAGAAAGTGAAGTATAGGAAACAAATATTTATTTTACCCTGACAGTTTCGGCTGGTCGACCAGCCTTCTTCAAAGGATATTATATATATATATATATATATATATATATATATATATATATATACATACACGAAAGTATTGTGCAAATTTGTTGTTCTCGCTCAACCGTTCCTTTTCTTTTATGTTTACATGTGTAGTTCATATGTACAACACGTCCAGTTTATCTAAATCTGTTTGTTTCTCACCTTTCAGCTTAATGTATCTCCACGTTTATGAATGACTTTCTAATGCGCAAAACTCGATTCGAAATGCTTACAAAACAGCGCGCACGCATGCACACACATACACACACACACAGGCCTTTACAGCATAGCGACTACTCCAATTATTTATACATGAAAAACATGAAAGGTAGGCGACTGAACAGCCGGCTATTTGAACCCGCAGATATTAGTATCGAAAATACACAAAAACAAAGAATCAAACAAGAAATAATGAAATAACAGCAAAAAAAAACAGATAAATAAAAGCACTATACATTAAGGGTGGTCACACCGATTACTCCGGATCATAGAGTTTCCTACAATACTTACTAGAGGGAAATCTGGCGCTAGTGTCTATGGGAGCTCCAACGCATGGCGCTTCAGCCAGCATGGGAATGATGGGTAGTACGCGGATTTGTCTAAACTTCGTTCTTTCGGCTCCGTTTGGCTCCGCGTCGCCTGCATCCGCTTTGTCGCAAAACGAAGTTCAGCAAAAGTCAGCAGTTCCACTTCACCACTTTCACCTTTTTAGGCTCACCAATTAAAATCCGGTCAAGAAGTTCACAACGATCCATTCTTTTATCCGAAACAAAACCAAAACACAGCAATAAACAAAGCCACAAGTGCGTTCGAAGCCCGCAAGTACGAAGACTAGGCAAATCCGTGTACTACCCATCATTCCCATGGTGGCTGAACGATCGCAGCGCCAGAGTCCCCTCTAGCTAATTCTAGGAAACTCTATGCTCCGAATAGTGTCCGTACAGATATTTTTCTGTCCACTTACTTACAACATGACTATGAGATATTCGTTAACAGCACGATATCGCGGTCATTCTAGCTTTACTATTCGCCTGACGCTTAGAATAACATCATATGATAGCTCTCTTGTATACTTTTGTTGTTTTTAACGTGTGTGCATTTGTTTGTGAACGAAAATCAGTCTGTGTAAGTACATATAAGGGGGCTGAGATATGTTCATCAACGACACAGCATCCAGGCATGTCTAGCTTTGCTATTCGCCCGACGCTGCGAATAGCAACGTTTTGATTGCTCCCTCGTTTTTTTTTGTTTTTTTAATGCGGGTGTATTTGTTCGTGAACAGAAATCAGTGTGCAGTAGAGCAGGACATGCTGTTGTACTTCCGCGAGCACTTCCGAGGCTTTTTTAGGTTTCGCGAATGACCTTCGCAAGCTCTACGGTCGCCGCAGCTCGCAAAGCGTGCGTCTTGTAAGACGCGAACGAGCATCTGTTGTAGGTCTTCCTATTATTGTGTCTTTTTTTTTCTGGTTTTCTTCGTTTCCCGTGTTGTTCTCGCGTCTTTTTATTTTTCTTCGATGGCTGCCGTGAGTAAGCGAAGCTTGTTTTCCTAAAATAGATCACAGCGTTTTTTTTTTGTTGTTGTTGTGTTTGACTACCGCAAAACGAATTACCGTAAACAAATCGAAGTTGCGTAAGCACAGGGCGAAGATGGCTTTCAAAGCTGGAAATCATTCGATTAGCCTACTTCAGATGTGCCCGTCAAAAGCCAGAAGCCTTATTTATGGCGCACTCAATTAACGAAGAAAAAAAAAGCAAAAAAAAAAAAAAGAAGCACGTTACCTGACTGGATTACGCCTAATCTAGCACGCTTGAGGCCTTCCAAAGCGTGCTATAATTCTGTTAACCAGTGAATTTATGTCGTCACAGCCAATCGAAGTACAGTTTGAAACAGCACTGCGAAGAAATAACATTCTTTCTCTGCTTTCATATTTTATTTAGCTGGTAGACGCGCCCTTTGAGCGTACACTAAGAATGACGTAACCTCCCTGGATTGCTGCAAAAAACTTATCTTATGCTTCTCTTCAACGCACAGATTGATACTTGTAAGCCTACTGGCTTACAGGCAAGTGTAAGCATGAAGCTTTTGCAAGTTATGGTCTGTAAAGAGCTCACCTGTCTGAAGTCTTGAAGAAAGGTTGCCAGGGACGGTATACAAGCGTGTTTCTATCCAGAAGACCACCGCACCTTTGCCACGCGCACCAAAAAATGTATCGAAACGAAAATAAATAAATGAAATGTGCACTGCGAGGACGAAACCGGCGAAAAGGCCTTTTCGCTTAACGGGCAAACGCCGAAGGCCTAGTCCGGCGTAAGTGTAGAGGCCGGTGCAACAGAAGTAGCAGACGGCACCGTGCCGTTAGCGTTGGCGCAGGGATGGGTTATTTGCAGACGACGAAAAAACCGCCGTCTGGAACAAGCCCACGGTTCAAGACGTATCTTCGTGTCCCTTTAGGCGCTCGCTGTAAAGCGCCACATTTCAGCGAGACCTGCGGCGCCGCACAGGCGATAGCGTAACGCCCCGATGCGCATCGAGGAGTAGATCACACGTGCACACTCGTGGCTCGTTTCAAATCGCATCGATACGTTCTGCTGCTGCTTGGTGCATCTAGGGCACGATTTTAAACACAGCGAGCGAGCACTTCTGCTTCTGGTTCTGCAACTCTCGTAGCAGACGAATCGCACTTACAACGCTCCAGACGACACCGGCGTGGCCTTTGAAGGTTTCTCTACGGAGCACTGAACACGGTGGCGCTTGAAGTAGGCGTTACAGCTTGGAAAGCGTTTGCGCACGCTTGCTGATGTCGAACGGGAAACCAAATACGGGAATCCACGATGTCTATCCGAGATCTTTGGGGTGGGTGGCAGACACGATCTCAACGCTGGTCGATCGGGTCAAAAGCAAAACGGCCACAGACGACGGGCAGCACACAACGAAAACGAACTTTCGACCCGGACAGATAGATACAACCGGGAGTTGCAAAAAGGGAAGAGCGCACGCCACGGCGGTCAACACACACTGCACGCGTCGGCGCAGCAAGAAAACCGGCGGGCCCCCAACCGCTCGCAAAAGCCGCTCACACAGCGCTCGAGCCGCGGCTCGGGGAGCGAGAGCGGTGCCTGCTGGGATGCAAACCCCCCCGCCGCGCGACGCCACCGCTCGCAGCCCTGCCGCTCTTCCTACACCACCCTACAACCTTTCTTTGCTCGATGAGAAAATAGTAAAGGGCGAGCGAAAAACACTCCCCGCCCCCCTACACTTGCGATACGACGCTGGCGCCCCGATGCGTCTATCGCCGGAAGCAGGGCGCCAACGCGGCGTCGTCTGCTAATGCGGCGCTACAGCGGCGCGGGCAACAAGATGGAGGGTTGGGGGGTGTCGTCTGCATCCGGCCGAGGGCGCATGCGCGCGCATCGTTCCGAAGCAGACGACGCGTGTCCGTCTGTCGTCTGCTACTCGGTGCGCGCGCTGCGGAAGCCAAGGCGGGAAAAAATCGGAACGCCGTGTAAAGGCAACGAGTGATGGGGACGCTTAAGAGCACTTGAAGAAGAAGCGTGGTCCTATTTCGGGTGTCTCGAATAGAGATACTTCCCTTGAAACAACAGCCGGTTTTAGCTCGTGCGGATGCCATATTTCCGTGCCCTAAGTTCATGGTCGCTTCTAGTAGTCGTCGAACGGTGTACTAGAAACGTCTGTCCTCGCTCGCTGAGCGAGGACCGCAATAAAAACAACTGCTCAGCGAACGCGGCTCTCTTGGGCAAAGCACTTGAGAAGAAGGTAAAAGGTGGGCAGTAGAGAGTGAGGAGGACGGATGGCGTGTTACAAACATGTGTTCTCTCAAACGGCGCAGCTGTTTCTTTCGAGTCCTGAGACCGCAGACGTTACAGCAGGCGTGTGCGATGCAGCCGTCATAAGAGTTCCCGGTCCTCCATCTTTTTTTTTTTTTCTTGCGGTTGTCGTCTGCTTTACACTCTCACTCTCTTAAGGATGACATCTGCGTGAGTGAAGACGTACGTCTGCAGAAGCAGATCGTCGATGTTTCTTTTTTATTTCATTTTTTCAATGGGCACAACATGTTTTTTTATTTCGTAGCGCTTCCGTTACGCAGAGTACGAAACTCGGGCAGAACCAGCTCAGGTTGTTTACGTATTTGCGAGAGCACCACTGCTATAAGCCTTAATGAAGAACATGTTGCTTTTGTACTTGCGTGTGGCCCACATCACCTGAATTCGCCAACAATTACCATCATTTGGCCAAAATTAGCGAACATTACCGATAATTTAGTTATAGTTGGACAACATTGACCACCATGAGCAATAGCTACCATTTTGCCATATCTAGCCAACAGTGACCGTCATATTAGCCAACAATAGCAATTATTCCATCTAGTCTAACCAAGATTAACCGTCATATTAGTGCACAATAGCCGTCATATAGCGCTATTTGACCAAAATTAGCCATCAGCAACTGAAAACCATCATTTAGCCAACATCCAACTTTTCCAATTTTAGTGATCATTAGCCAACATCCAACCTTACGAACAATTTTGTCATCATTAGCCAACATCCATTATTTCCAACAGTTTAGTCACCATTAGCCAACATTCCCAACAATTTAGTCATATTAGCCAACATGAAACATTCCCAACAATTTAGTCATATTAGCCAACATCCAACATAGCCAACAATTTAGTCATCGTTAGCAAAGATCCAACATTACCAGCAATTTAGACATCATTAGCCAACGTACAACTTTCCCAACAATTTAGTCATCATTAACCAACATCCAACATTCCCAACAATTTAATCATCATTAGCCAACATCCAACATTCCCAACAATTTTAAATTTATTCGTAATGAGCCAACATCGAACGTTACCGATAATTTAGTCATCATTAGCCAACATCCAACATTACCAGCAATTTAGTCGTCATTAGCCAACATCCGACGTTCCCAACAAATTTTGTCATCGTTAAGCAAAAATCCAACGTTACCAATAATTTAATCATCATTAGCCGACATCCAACATTCCCAGCAATTATTCATCATTAGCCAACATCCAACATTCCCACCAATTTATACATAATTAACCAACATCCAACATTACGAACAATTTAGTATCATTGCCCAACATCCGATATTTTCAACAGTTCAGTCATCACTAACCAACATCTAACATTCCCAACAATTTAAGTCACATTAGCCAACATCAAACATTCCGAACAATTTAGTCGTATTAGTCAACATCGAATATTGCCAACAATTTATTCATCGTTAGCAAAGAACCAACATTACCAGCAATTTATTCATCATTAGCCAACATCCAACTTTGCCAATAAGTTAGTCATCATTAACGAAAGTCCAATATTCCCAACAATTTAATCATCATTAGCCAACATCCAACATTCCCAACAATTTAAAATTTAGCCGTAATTAGCCAACATCGAACGTTACCGATAACTTAGTCATCATTAGTCAACATCCAATATTACTAGCAATTTAGTCATCATTAGCCAACATTCAACCTTCCCAAGAAATTTAGTCATCGTTAACGAAATTCCAACATTACCAACATTTTAGTCATCATTAGCTAACATCCAACATTGCCAACAATTATTCATCCTTAGTCAATATCCAACATTACCAACAATTTAGTCATTAACTAACATCCAACATTACGAATAGTTTAGTGATAGTCAACATCAGGCATTTCGAATAATTTAGTAATTATTAGACAACATCCACGATTACCTATGATTATGTCATAATTACCCGACATCAGCCATCATTAGGAAACGCTAACTATCACTTAGCCGTATTCAAATGGCACTAGCCAATGCTATCCGCCATTAACCAGCAATAACCATCATATAGCTAACAGGATTCCAAGAGATGGCAAACGCGTGAGGGGGAGACAGAAAATTAGGTGGGTCGATGAGATTAAGAAGTTTGTAGGTATAACGTGGCAGCCGAAAGCACAGGACCGGGTTGATTGGCGGAATATGGGAGAGGCCTTTGCCCTGCAGTGGGCATAGACAGGCTGATGATGATGATGATGAGCTAACATTATGCGGGCAGTACACGAGTACACGAGGTAGGCCCGTACACCACCAGTCTCCATTCGTTCACGAATTTATTTATTTATTTATTTATTTATTTATTTATTTATTTAAGCACATCACAGATTCCTAGTGGAACATTATTTGAGGGGGTTGTACATCAAGATTCAAACAGCATGGAACGTGTGTTAGTAATTCCAAGCACAGGTAAGTTGTGAAACTGAGTGCAAACTTCAAATCTATTTAACACACTGAACATATTGGATTAGTATTGATTAGGCAGCAAGCGACACAGGAAATGCGCAATAAAATCGCTGCTAACAAAACCACACTCAAGTAAGCCCCATAAATTAAACTAACAAGAAGGAGATCTCAAGCACAAATGGAAACATCTTTATACAATGGCTCTATGTTCGCAGCTAAGTGGAAGTGAAACGCACAAAGACCAAGAAGAAAAGCTATGAAAACATAATTTGAATTTCTCCTTTAAACGCCTCAGGGTCGCGTACGTCAACCACTTCTGGAAGACCATTCCATTATGCTATGACACGGGGTAAAGCCGATGAGTTGAAAGCATTTGTTCGTACGAACAGACGTTGCAATCTTCGATGATTGTGAAGACGGCGATAGTGTGAAGACGGCGATAGTAAGCGGTAGTGCAGATGGGTGATGGCTACGGATTATTTTATGACGGAGGCTGATAAGTGCAGTATTCCTACTTCACTCCAGCGATGGAAGTGAAAGCTTCCACTTCGTATCACACACGCTTGATGGTTGTTTGTAGAATAAGGAAAAAAACAAAGCTTGGTGGTCGTTTGTAGTCGCCGACAATGAAACTATATAGCTGCACGATTTTGCATGCATTCGGGGAATTGCATCAGGTATGCTTCGTGAGGCAACCATATGGGTTATGCAAATTCTAGTTGTGGACGAATAAATGATCAATAGGCTAGTCTTGGTTTAGTTGACGGTGCTCCCCGAAGATTTCGTTTTTTGAGGTTATGTTTTTTTATATGATTAGACCAAGATAATTCTGGTGTCAGAAGAATACCTATGGGTACTTGCACAAGATATGTCACAATATTGTTGCTAAGCGAATAACGAAATGTCGAGTTGGTGTGTTTACGACTAAAAGTAAGTAATCTACATTTATCCGCGTTAAGTATCATTTGCCAAAATGAACACCACTCGGTGAGTTTGTCAAGATCGTGCTGCTAGGCGATATGGTCAGTACTAGAGGAAATCTTACGATAAACCACATAATCATCCGCGAATAGTATGATGTTCAACAAAATTTCTTCCAGAATTGAAGAAAATTAAAAACAATAATGGGCCTAATACCCTCGCCTGTGGGACTCCAGATGTCACGTCCTTTAACTCGGAGGAACGGTTGCCTGTGACTGTGAACTGCTTGCGAGTTTGGAAATTTCAAATGCTTCTTTTTTACGTGTTATCGAATACAAGATGGCCAGACTGAGTGAAGTCAATAAACTTCGCAAAAGATCAGACGCAAACAACCACAACAAAGCCTACTGACCACAGCAATATCAATATTTAAGATAATCATAAGCGACATGGGTGAAATTACCAATAATTGATCTTTTGCATTGCGGTTGTGTGTTTTAAAGGTTTTCGTCTTTGGAAAGGAAAGTGATCTCACATATCTGACCTTGAATATGCAACTCACGGTCAGTGTACAGTCCCACGCGGTGCATTCACAAGCTAGCTATCTATGTACAGCCTTCCTATTATAACGTTGTTGGCGCCAAAAGTTTATAGAGACTACTTGGTCTGAGAAAACTTTAAATTTCCCTGCAATTTATGACTGTATTCGGTCGAACTGCACAGTATACGTGGTTTTAGCGAGTTTTAGAACAGGCCAGAAATCTGAATTCAATGCTGCCTGCCGAAGCAGAGGGAATACTCAACTTTTTCTCGTGTCTCGTGGTCCTTAAACTTTCGACGCTAACTGCACACGATAAATAAGAAGAAGTACCCTTCCAGCATGATAGATTATACCCCTGCGCTACTTTTGACTGTGCTGCCTATCTATATGTTTATTTTCCTCTTCTTTCTATCTTCAAATTCTGCTTCAATTCGCGTAGGTGGTCGTGGGGCACATCTATGTTGCATTTGTCAGCCTACTCCCTCCATATTCCCTCTTTTTAATTGTTTATTTATTTATGCTTTGGTAACGAACAATATGAATAACAACTACTCAAATTCTTTATTTTGGAAACATACAGTGTACAAGTTACCAAAAACTGGTTTAGCCCATAACCTAAGGAGTTGCGGGTCCTATGAAACAATTAACAACGATTACGAATACAATGCGTAATGCATCACGTGCGTACAAATACTTTAATTACGCTATTGAATTAGCTCGAGAGTGCAAGAAAGTACAGCATGGCAAAAACCTTGACTATCATAGATTTTTAATGTAAACGTGTGGAAGCACTAGTTAAGAAAAATAATATTATCGAGTCACAATATATACGCTATGCGTGTAAACATGCGAGAGCACTAGATTAGTAAAGTAGTACTATGAGTTTCATCAAGCTGTAAACGCTAAAAACACTTGACGACTGTTCACGTTATGGTCCTTTATTCAGGCTGAAAAACTATTTTTTTTACGTACAGATGAAAAATTATTCTCCTATTTTATTTCTACCCGCCACAGTTGTCTAGTGGTTATGGGGCTGGACTACTGACCCGAAGGCCGCGGGATCGAATCCCAGCTGCGGCTTCCGCGTTTCGATGAAGGCGAAATGCTAGAGGCCCGTGTACCTAGTTTTAGGTGCACGTTAAAAAACTCCCGGTGGTCTAAATTTCCGATGCCCTCCACTACGGCGTCCCTCATAATCATATCGTGGTTTTGGGACATTAAACTCCAACAATTATTATTATGTTTTATTTCTACTCCAAGCTTTACTCCAAACTGTAGAACTGAAAAATTGAGGTAGACAACGGCCGTAAATGCACTGTTGCATTATCATGCAACACTGCACGCATCATTGACGTTTCGGGCGCGATATGCAAATCAGGAGTTTTTCTAATAGAAATTCAGTTATAGAGGCAACCTCTTCGCCTGCGGCTTTTGTATCTCTGTGCGCCCTCGTTCAGTCGAGCGCCGTTTCAGTTTACAGAAACCGACGCTAGCAGCGCGTGCACCTCGAACTAATCTAACCGGAAATCCACTTCCGCCTCAATGCCGGGTGCGTCGCATCCATGGAGGCGGCGTCGGCGCACGTCGCGCGTAGCGGTGCGCCGTCTTTTTCCATTCCGTAAACATGTCACAACCGCGCCCATCAAAACAGACGGCTTGGCATGGCGTATGTCTCAAGCAGACGACACGTGATAGAGCTATGCAGATCGTTTCGCGCATGGTTGTTTGTTATGCGACGAGATATCCTTTTTTTTTCTGCGTATTCTTTTACAGCGGATCTGTTAAAGCCGAGCTCAAACGGGTGCAGTATCGTCCACAGCCTAGCAAAGGAGGGTGAGGAGGTGGGAAGAGAGTGAGGCACAGCACAGCCACGTATTAGTATAGTATAGCAAGGGGGAGGGAAAGGGAACTGAAGATGAGGATGAGGTTTGTGGGGGTAAAAGCATAGCCATGCCTAGCATAGTATAGCAAAAGTGGGAAAGAGAAGTCAAGGTGAAGAGGAGGGAAAGCAGGAGGGGAGAGCGTAAAATATGACACAGCCATGAATAGTGTAGTGTAGTAAAGTATAGTATAGTACAGTATAGTATGGCATAGCATAGCAAGGGTGGGAAAGGCAAGTGAGGGTGAAGAGTGATGTGAGGCTAAGAATGATGGAAAGGAGGAGGGAGTGTATAGCATAGTACAGCGGAGGTGAGTGGAAGAGGGAAGTGAGTTGGAGGTCAGAGGCATGGAGGAAGGAATACTAAGGAGAGGCCCTGACGTCACATTCGTGAAGCCTCCACATCGCAAACACCCGCATCGCCTCCTAGCGAGGCGCAGCGAAACATTTCGCGATTTCCGTCGCGACGTTTGCAAGCGCATGCGCGCATCGCGATACTTTGCAGCCTTTTTTTTTTGTTTGTTTTTCGCCGTGCAAGCGGTGTAGCCGATTCACGCGTGCTGCTCTTTCTGTGTGTTCTTTAGGAAAGCTACGCAATGCCCAGCTGTTGCGTATACCCGGTGCAAATCGCGTGCACTGCGAACAGTACCGGGTGTGACTTTTCATGTGTACGTATACGTTTGCTTCATTGCTGATCACTAAGGAATAGTATTTGCGTGCGAAGCTCTCAGATGTGCGCTCTGTACTTGTTACTCATTCTGTCAACTCGGAACACACGTGAAATTTTGTTTTTGGCGTCTGACGCGCCGTACATACCATGCGCTGAAGGCATCGTACGTTTTAGAGGCTGTGTCGTTCAAACGAAAGGGCAATAAACTTTTGTTGTTGTTATCGGACTACGTGATGTATGTATTGTGCGGTGTGCGTTCGTTGCGTGCTTGTGTTTTGTGCGCACTGGAATTACAAACTTTACGTGCACGATCGCGTATACAATACAGCGGTGTCTTCTTTTCGACGTGAAGTTACGTCAACTATAGGTTGGCGTTGCGCCGAATAGCTACTGCGCTCACTCCATATACACGAGCAAATAACCGCTAATCGGGCAATAGATCTGTAAATCGGTCTACGAGAAAGGAAAAGAAAGGCCTAACGCCCAGCAGAACGCGTAAGTCACTGCGAGGTGAGTTCGAATACGATGAGGCAGAGGCTGAATGTTTTTGATTACGGCACGTACCGGTACTTTCTGTACTGTTGCACAAAAACGCTCCGCGAAGAATTTCAGCACGCAGCGCTCGGGCCTGCCACGCACGAACAGCCTGGTAAACGTCTGCTTGCAACATTTTACTGCGTGTGAACCGCACAATACGCGCTAAGTTTACGCCGGGATTACAGATCCGAGCAGACGCGAACCACCGCGGAGAGCACGCCGCGGGGCGTCTGCTGTTTTGTTTGCCCCATATCGGTTTGTTTGCCCAATAAATCTGACGTCACTTCCGCCACACTTTTCGCAATGCATTGGGATACGATAGGACCTCTCCTTAGTTTTTCCTTCCTCCATGGTCGGAGGCACGTAAGCGGTTAAGCGGAGCGGAGGTTCCTCGAGTGCTAAACCATGCCCATCTTCGCCTAGCTTTTGCATCACTTTGCATTTTATGGCCTTCCTTTCAGCTGTGCTGCACATTGACTTTTACGGCTTTAAGCCAGTTGAAGCCACGCATAATATTTCTTTTAATCGGGCGTCGCGAAATGAATGACAACTATGATGTAAGAGAATAATAACAATATCCGAGGTTTTGCGTGCCAAGACCGCGATACGATTACGAGGCATGCCGTAGCGGCGGGGTGCGGAAATTTCGACCATCTGGCGTTGCTCATTCATTTTCCCTCCATCAAAATGAGACAGCGGCGGTGGGGATCGAACCCGCGAACTTAGGATCAGGAGCGGAACCACCGTGCTAGTGCGACGGACCATGTAAAAAAAAAAGAAAGACTATTTCTTCTGTGACATTACAGAAAGGTGGCAAGAGCGAAAGGCACCAAGGCCTGACGGAGGCTCATGCTCCGTTCACAGATTTGGCTGCAGCGAACAGATTACGTGCAGGACAAAAAGAATGTGGAGCATTGCCGTCTAAGAACATAATACAAAAGAACAGCAGAGTCAACTTACATGCAGCAATAACACATATATGCGAAAGTTGGTCACAATGTGCGATTCAATATACTATCTTACATACGAGAACAGCATAACAGAAGACCAGCCAGCGCAATACGTAGGCAGCAACTTCGCTTTAAATACATTTTTTTTTTAAAATTCGGCAGATCCCACGCATTGTGGAAATAGATTTAACGCGAGGCATGCAGTCAGCGAGATGATGTATATGGGGTACTGCTCGGCTTTCAGTCAAGCGTTACGAGATGGATCGACGTGATTTTGTAAGTAGAGTAGTTGTGTGCACATCGTGGACTTAAAAGGCACGTCAACTACACTGGCGTTTAAAGGGCAACTTATGCTCTGACGTAACGTCAGCACTCACGTTAGAGCACAGACGTCATTTTGCCGAAACGAAGTGCACGCTGCGGTGCGATGATGTGAATATCGTACGTAGCATTCGTTAGTGTATTCCTCCGGGGTCGAGCAACGCTTGAATACAGCTTGCTGAGAGGACTGCGTGGCGTATAGAGTTACTGAGAGTGAGTCTGATTTTTATGCCCTTCAGAGAGATTTAGATAAAGTTTCAAACTGGTGCGCCAAATGGGAAATGTCGATAAACGTTTCGAAATATTTAAACATCACCTTTGCAAAGAAACACCAATATAAGGCAAATTAAATACGGTCATTTACGCAGGGTTACGGATTGAAATACTTGGTGTCTTATTTACTTCAGATCTGAGGCGGAATAGGCATGTACAGGAGATAAGAAGAAAGGCACAACGCAAATTGGGCTTCCTACGTCGAAATTTTGAAGAATTACCTAGTAATTTGGAAGAACGGCTTTATTTCAATCACGTACGTTCGGTACTTGAGCACGCGGGTATTGGCTGGGATCCTCACACTCGTGGGTTAGTCGACTTACTAGAAAAAAAAGAAATTCGGAATAAGGCTGTTCGATTTGTTTTGGGGAATTACGACAAAAACCTCAGTATCACTGTAAGCAAGCTCACACTTCACTGGTAGGGATTAGAGGAAAGAACAAAGGGCCGCAGACCCAAATTTTTTCGCAGTGTTTACCATTCGAAAACAGGCATAGACAGAAAAATAAACAAATTACACCACCATCATATATTCCGCCTAGAAGGGACCATGCCTTGCAAGTTCACGAATTTCTTTTTAAAGGTGACACTTTGCGTTATTCATATGTTTGAAGGACCACAAGCGAGGTGGAATGCTCCTCCGTCAAATATTGTAGAAACACAATGTAATGGTGACGTTTACCACGCTTTATATGTAGAAATGAATGACAGCTGATCTAGTGATTTATCTACCCCCCCCCCCCTGCTGTAATGCCTGCAAATGGCGATGCAGGTACTGAATAAATAAATAAATAAATAAATAAAAATAATGAGTACATGTGTAATGTTTACTAGACTGTCATAAAAGGTGAGTCAACACTGCAACCAGAATTGACGTTATTGACGATACACTGACGTCTCCCTTCCGTAGGATCTTTTTCCAAAGCAGTTTCAAGACCTGACGCGGTTCTGTGGTAGGATACTTGACTGCCACGCAAAATGCGTGGGTTCGATTCCTGCTGGGACCTTGATTTTAACAACAAAGCTGTTCTTAGTCTAGGGTTCCCCGTCCGATAGCGTAGCACCGATCACGTGGCATCGCAGTGTGGCGAGAGTGAGGCTCCGTAGGAAGGGGAGGGCTGCGTCGTGCCGAGAGTGGCGAGGGGGAGGCTTGACGGGTGAACCAATGAATGGAGCGCCAGGAAGGGGGAGAGTGAGGCCTTGCGGAAAGAGCGAACCAATGAGAGGCGCGTCAAGAGGGGCGGTGTGAGGCTCAGCGGAGGAATCCAGCCTTTTTGCGAGAAGTGGGTCAGCGAGTGTCTCGGTGGAAGGGGGCGTTGATACCTTGTGAGTTTGCACTTTCATGATAGACAAGATTGCTCCCGAGAAAGATGCCGCCTGGCGGGAGCGTCAGCGAAAGCTAACCCGGGAACAGGCATGTCGTCGCCGAGCCAACCGCGATGTTCGCGCAAGACAGGCCGAAGCTAAGCGCCAACGAAGGGAAGACTTGAAAAACATAGAAGCACGATAGCCTGACGAACGAGCGGTATCATCTCCGCTATTTTCACAGTGCTCGCTAAGTGGAGCTGGCTGGATGCTTCTTTATTTGCATTAGTCGTGTCAACACGGCTGATGCTGCATTTCCTTCACGCTCTCGCGTTTAAAGTGCCAATGTCTGTTGTCGCCGTTCCTGGGTTGATATAAACTGTGAATCACCTGCGGCACATACCAGCACGGCCCGTGGTACACGGGTATGTGCCCCATGTGACTGCAGGAAAGGGTTTCACGACGTACGAGACAGAAATTCGTGTTATTCATGTCATGACAGCGAAGTCATATTCATCATGCGCTCCGATGCGAATTCTGGTCCATACCAAGTTAAGGTGGCGACTACGAGAGCACCCAGACGTAGGCCGCTAGATAGATAGCTAAATAAATAGAGAGAAACGCTCAAAGTGTCTTTGGTTCGCTAAGAAATGCTTCGCATTTAAAAAGCAGGGTATGACTATTGTCGAAGTGTTCCCCTAAAAGACAAAATCAAGCTCGCGCAAATCACCTATTTTAGTTCGAAGACCAATGCTCGGTGGGTCATGTCATGTACTCACAGCAGTATACGTGTCAATGCTCTACAGAATGTTGCTAAAAGTGAAAAAAAGAAAGGTCCGCTTTCATTTTTTTTTCGCCTCTACATTCGGCGAACACACTGAGGACAGCGCACACACGCTAAACGCGATCGCTGTGACGCACACGAGGCTGAGTGACACAAGTGCTCTCGGGTCGCAAAGGTCAATTGGTCAACGCGACCTCGTTGCTCGTCGGCGTCGTGTGATCGACACCGCAAGCTGCCGTCGCTTCGTGAGCATACGAGTCTTCTTCGTTCGATCACGATTTTACACGCGGCGTACTTCTTTTCCAACGAAAAGAAAAACATCAAATAAACAATAAAGCGGTCTTTAATTTCAGTTCTCGTACACCGGAAATGTAAGTGAGCACGCTTATGCTTCTTCACAAAATAAAATACTCTTGGTGGTTAGCTGACACCTCTGTTACCCCAGCCTAAACCCGACGGACGCGTGTCAAGCGTGCGGAGAAAGAGCTACACTGCGGCACATGCTTTGGGAATGGGCCCGGAAAGTTAATGTCGCTGCCGCTACTCAATTCGCGACGCAAAGTCCGAGCTCAACTGTCGCTGCTGCCGCCGCGAGTGCGGTCGCTGCTGCGGATCGCCTCCGCCGGCGTCGCTGCCACTAGGAGGTGGCATTCACCTGCGACGAGCTGGCCGACAGGCTTTGGGCCGTCCCGCAAGCCGAAGATGCCGCCCGGGTCCAAGGGCATCGAGCCGTCACCTTCGGCACCGCCGTCATCATAGACGGAGGGCGGGACGGGACAGGGGTTAATCCCCTCTTCCCCCCGCCCCGCCAGCCGAAGGAAACTGCCGGACTAACCTTAAATAAAATTTGTTATTTCATTCATTGGTGGTTAGCTCTCGTCATGATCTGCTTGTTTTCTGTGGCTCTACTCGCCTGTTTGTGCTGCTTCGATGTATATTCACGATGTACCTATAGTTGCCTCAGTGCAGTTGCAGCTATACAACAGGCGTATTTCTCAGGAAACGGCGCCGCAACGGATACCACCGCTTGTGCAGCTTTGCTACCCGCTTAAAAATTTCCGAGGATGCTTAGTTATGTCTGAGAATGCGAAAGCGAAAGCCTACTTGGATATTCTGTTGATGTGCTGTTGAAGTTCCGTCTGATGTGCTGAACCTTATGATGAACGCTCTATTGACGTGTTGTTGAAGTTTGTGTTCAACTTAGTGTTGATGTCCTATCGAACTTTGTGGCTGTATGTCTGTCGGGCTTTATATTCAAGTTTCGGTAAACTTTATGTTGGGCTTCTGAAGAACTTCCCATTGACGATCAAATACATTCTTCTGACATTTATGAAGTGTTATGTTGACGTTTGTAGAACTTTAAAGTGTCATTCTCTGCCAGAGTCGCGTGGAACAGATGCTGTACTACAATCGCGTGCGTGCATAAACGTGTATGTACTACGTAATCTGTCAAAGCATTTTCTATTTATTAAGTTGCAACGAATTAGGACCACGTCAACTGTACTGTTTACTTGCGTCTTCTAAGGCGAAAGCGTTAGATGCCTCACTGCACACGAAAATTGACCGTCGGCGTCCCGCGTCAACGGCGTGATGCAAAAAATCATCATCACATGATGACGGCACATGATGACGTCACATCATCACGTAATGACATCACCATGTGACATCATCATGACGCAGCAGATCGCCAAAATGTGTGACGCCATCATGATGTCACTATGACGCCATCATGACGTCGCATAACGAGACGTCACGTGATGACGGGATCACATGACTTCATCGCTTGGTCAAACAGGGACGATCACAAAACAAGGTGAGGTGCAGAAAGCTAGCAATGCCTCGGATCTTGGAGTCAGTGCAAAACCACGTTAGGTGCAGAAAACTTTCGGAGGGGGGCGTGGGAGAATCAGTACATCAACTGAGAAGCAAAAGATGACTTTCGCCTTCGAGTCGTCTTAGGCGACTGCATAAGGGACCCTGTGAGCTTTATTCGCACTCTATGAGATCCAAACCTTTCAGTAAACACTTCAGTCACCACAGCACATATGTTCCACACTCACTTAAAACGGCATAACATTGTAAAATTGATTTAGAGAACAAGTACAGGCGCCATCCCCAGCAACCCTAAGCAGGCACCCGGTATGCACTCTCACAAGCAATAATTACCCTATGATCTGTGGAGTAGAATGAATCATACTGTATCGCTTTTACACATCCCCGGTTGTGAAATCCCGAAGTGTTACACGTGCATCTGCTAGTGGTTGTCGTTTATCGCAAGGTTCACCGCATCAGCAGAAAGTTCAACAGCGGATCAACGGAAGGTCCAAGTAAGTTTTCGCCTTCACAAGTAAACTTTCGCCTCAGCGCAGATGTTGATCAAGGGCAGAAAAGTAATTGCACTGAACGCAAATATGAATGACATCACGTACTCGGCAGATGTTCACACACTAAATACCAACTATACACAAAGTGAGCAAGCTTCTCTTTTACTTTGAAACGAGCCACATTTTCAGAAGCAAATTCGCAGCTAACTTTAAGAAAAATGGAATTATCTTATTTCAAAAGAACTTTAACATTAGACAGGAATAACAAATTTCGAAACGTCACACAATGCTACGGAAAGCGAGCACATACGAAGAAAAGTTCCAAATTACCGAAGTATATTTTTAAGAGACGGTTTCCCAACACGCAGATTTTGGCGCCGTACGCCAAAAACTGGGCGCGGGCGAGCGTACAGAAATGCGGCCCTGAAAGGTGCACCGGTCACACGCGTGTTTGAACGCGCCGTTTTCCAATAGTGTATGCTCTCTCTATCGTGGGCTTGTCGGTGATCATGCCGTTTCTCATGTAGCGATCAGATCTTTTATCGAGGTCACCTGTAATTTCACGTTGCCACATTTCATTGTTGCCTGGACGTGAACGCATGACCGTCGTTGGCCTGTAGCAACGGAAGTGTTGACTGCTAAGCACGCGGATGAAGGTCCGATTCCCGGCATGGAGGAAGGAAATAGTTAGGAGGGAGCAATGCGCAATGCGATGGAAAGAGAGAAAGAAAGAAGAAGAGAGAACTAGTGCGTCAGCCATCCTTCTTATTCACCAGAGAGGGCAAGCGCTCTTGAATTTTTTTTGTTCATTCTGCTATCCTTTGTTCGCGCCGTTTAATTTCCTTTATCTTTGACAAGATGTACCAAACCAGTCCAAATGATACCTCTGCAAAAATATTTAATGCGAACCTAAGCCCCCCTCCCCGCCCCACCCCTCCTTACTCCGTTGTCGCAAGGAGAACTTTCGGCCAAGTTTATGCGAAAGTGAATTCCACACGGAGGCACAGGCGGCATAGAGGTGTTTCTTCCGCTCGTGGTGTGTCTGGTGGACGACGGAGGGGCAGAGTACGTACAGCCAGCCCCACCACTATCCAGGTGAAGACGCCTTATCGGTAACGAAATGGAACCAACTTATGCTAAGTGATCCCAGCGTGTGACCAACTAGTTACATCTTGGTTATACTGGTCTCTGATGGCATACTCGCGGGCACGGGGGGTCGGGGGCTGGGGGGGGGGGGTTCGACCTCCCCTTATTCACCTAAGTGGGGAGGCGCGAATCATTCTTCATACTTTTACTCATTCGGACATGTCCCGTCATTGTTGAAAGAGCACAATTGTGGCAACTCAGGCTTTTTCTTTTTTTGAAGGTAATGGAGGCCGAAGTCCCCTGATGTTGCGTTTCAAGAACTGTTTACCTCCTAATCTTGACTCGCGGAAAGCCAGGGACCAAAGGCAGGCCATTGCGAGAGCTGCGTTAGCTTAATTTGCATTCTTTTTTTTCATCCATTGTGAAGCCTGTTGTTATTTGGACTCGACCAAAGGGAAGGGGTGGGGGGGCTGCGAAGAAACTGTGCCCCCCTTCCCAATGGAAAACCCTGCTTCACGCCTATGTCTGGTTGATAGGAAGAGGGGCCAGATGGGAGCCTTACTGGTACCAAACAAGGCTCGGCTGGAACCAGTTGGTCCCAGCTGTGGGCCAACTGGAACAACATGGACATTGAATGTTTCCGGTTGAGGCTGAGTGGTACCGCATGGGACTCGACTGGAACCAACTGATCCCATCTGGGGGCTATCTGAGACGACATGGGGACCTCCATGAAGGTGACGCATCTGTCCTGAACGTCCATGTAGGCGACGCGCAGCTACATGAGTCGGCGATTTCGCTTCCCTAACAACATTGCCTAACATGTTCAGCATCGCCACAATTACTCATCGATCAGGCTGCTAGTGTTCACAGCTTCACCAATAATTCTAAACGAAATACAGTCAGCCGCAACATGTTCTGCAGTGTAAAATAGGTGAACAAAGTACACTAGAATATTCTAAATAGGGGCCGGCCGCCATATTCGCTGAAGCTGACTAAAGGTTCGGTACTTCGTCAGTATCGTACGTTCTTTTGAAATGCATGAAGTTCCTGTGTGTGTTGTATATGTTATGCGGTTATCAGTGTATATATCATAATCATCACCCAGCACCTGGAGTGGCATTTCAGGCGATTAGCAAGGCCAACATCTCCAGCTTTACATTAAAACATTTCTCTCTCTCATGAATTTTCATCTATCTTTCCCTTTCTTCCTGCCCTCAGCGTAGGGTAGCAAACCGATGCCAAAATTCTGATTGATTTCCCTGCCTTATTCGCATTTCATTATCTCTCTATCTCTCATGAATAGCAATATCGAAACATTAAGCCGAATTTACTGCATTTTATCGCGCCCCAGAGCATACCACATGCAGGGCGCGATAGCATGTTATCGGGATTGGACGTTGTACGGACCACCACGGCGACGACGACGCCGTCGACAAATTTTCGCTCGGTATGTCCATATAACTGATGTCGAAATAAAACGCCAAGTAATCTTCAAATCAAAAGGCTTGCCACTGACCACTAAGTGTTAACTGCATTCATAGTTGCTTCTGCCTGTAGCGCTACGTATAATTCCTTTCAGTGTGTGATCGACTGTTGTCGCTGCCACGTAATAATGATTGCTTTTCGGTCGCACCAGTGCTCAAGGACTAACAGAGAGCCGACGAAAGCTCATGTAGCAGCTACCGCTGGAATATTCGCACCATGGTACTACTGACACTGATGAACTGTGGTGGCCGTTGAGCGGCAGTAATAATAATTGTTGGGGTTTTACGACCAGAAAACACGATATCATTATGGGGACGCCGTAGCGGAGGGCTCCGGAAATTTCGACCACCCGGAGTTCTTTAACGTGAACCTAAATCGAAGTACACAGCCTCTAACATTTTGCCTCCAGCGAAATGCGGCCGCTGAGGTCACGATTGGATCCCGCGACATTCGGGTCAGCAGTGGAGCACCATAGCCACAGGACCACAGCGGCGGGATGCGCTGAGTGGCAGTGCTGAACAAAAATGTGAGAAAGCGGCATTTATATGTATATGCTTCGACACAGGCACAGGCCACGTGGCAATGCAGGTTCTGCCAATATTTGCGTAAGACAACAAAAAAAAAAAAGTCAAAAGTGAAACGAGTGCCCGTGGAAGGGAATGTTGTTCAGAGCCGTCCCTGGACGGGCACAGCTCTTTTACTCTCGGCGTAAGCAAACATGACGGCGCTTGCTGTGTTTTATCGCGCACGCTTACTCTTTGCAGCGAGCACGCACGTGCCAAAGGGGGCGTCGTTTTCAGTCGATCGACTTGCGGCGTGTACTAGAGCGGCACTTGTATATAGCGTGTACAGCTAGCTGCCGAGTGAGGAAGGATTGGAGGGTGGGCAAGGCTGCATATATGAATGCACAATTCTCGCATTCGTTCCTCCGTTTACTGAGAGCCGTCACTATTGGCAAACAAAATCCGCAAAGAGACTTGTGGGCTGATCGGTACACTGCCTATAGTGAGGTTGAGTAAAGAACTCAATATGACAGAAGACACCAGGACAAAGCGCTACTATAGTCGACTACAACCTTAAAAAAAAAACGAAAAAGAAAAACGTAAGCACCGCTCACATAACCGCGAACGACACCTGTGGAAGACAGTCTTCACCTGTGAAAGGCAGTCGCGCTAGCTGGTTTCCGCTACAGTACAGTCGCCGCAAGAAAAGATTAGCGCAATCGAGTATTGGCAAGCGACTATTGGAGATAGCGCAAACGACTTGTGCTAATCTTTTTCTGCGAGGACTATACCTTTACAGCGGAATTGCGAAGCTTTTCCTTCTTCCGCGTGGCATGAATTGAAAACTATCCTAATCATGAACCGACACGCGAAATTCTTCGTCCTCTTCTCCCTCTTCTGCTTCGCTCTCAGAATGCGTGCGTGGATTTGACCGGCGTGGGATGCAATAACTCTGATGGGCGAGAGAACGATTACAGAGAGAGAGAGAGAGACAAAGAAAGAGAAATACAAATAGAGATAACGAAAGGGAAGAAAGAGAAAAGATAGAAAGACAAAGAAATAGACAGGCAGAGAAAGAGATAGAAAGAAGCAAACACAAAACAGATAGAAAAAAAAGAGAGAGCAAGCATAGCCATGTATACTATAATATAGCAGGGGTGGGAAATGGAAGTGAGGGCGAGGAGGAGATGAGCTGGTAAAGGCATAGCACAGTTTTGTATAGTATAGTATTGCAAAGGGTGGGAAATCGAAGTGGGGGCGACGAGGAGGGAAAGGAGGAAGACAACGCCGCCAGCTCTGCTGCTTTGCGCCACTAGTGGGCAGCTGCCCCATTTTTTCTCACGACTAATGTAAAATACTACGCAGTATACAAGTTAAATGCTCGTCGTTACTGCCTAAAACATTACTTTTGGCATCGAGCAATGTCAGAATCCCTGAAGAAGTTTACCAGGACGCTCAAGTTTCGCACATAAAATACGCAAATTAAGAGTGTGTCTATATGGAAAATGTCAACTGTACACTCTAAGAAAAAAAGAGTCATTTGACTCCTTTCTGAGAGTCCTGACTTGCCACGTATATGACTCTCTTTAAAGAGGCACGTCAACTCTCTTTGGAAATCATTGTACTCTCTTCGAAGAGTCGTATGACGCACAAGAGAGTTAATGCACCTCTTTAAAGAGAGCCATATACGTGGCGAGTCAGTACTCTCCGAAATAAGTCACACATTCTTTTTAAATGCGAAGCGTTTCTTAGCTAACCCTAGGCACTGTGAACGTATCTATCTATCTATCTATCTATCTATCTATCTATCTATCTATCTATCTATCTATCTATCTATCTATCTATCTACCAACGTCTGGGTGCTCCCGTGATCGCCTCCTTGGCTTGGTGTAGACCATAATTGGCATGGGAAGGTAAGCGGATTTGACGAATATGAATGTCTGGTCATGACACGAATAACGTAAAAATCCTGTCGCGTACGTCGTCAAACCCTTTCGTCCAGACATGTGTGGCACATACCCGTTTACCACGGGCCCCGGTAAGCGGGTATGCGTCACAGATGATTGACAGTTTGTATCTAGCCAGGAACGGCGAGAAGGGACATTCACACTTTAAATGCGAGAGCGTTAAGAAAAACCGACATCGGCAGACTCGACCCGACGAATGCAAAGAATGAGAATCAGTATCCCAGCAGGAATCGAACCCAAGCATTCTTCGTGGCAGTCAGGCATTCTGCCACAGAGCCACGCCACGTCTTGAAATTGCTTTGGGAAAAGACCCTATGCAAGGGTAACGTCATTGCAGCGTCAATTTCTTGCAGTGCTTGACATCTAATTTTATAACAAAGCAATAAACATTACATATGTACTCCTATGATGCGGGCTTCATACCGGGTTAACGTCCACTGTGGTTCCACTGTTGGCTCCGCTTTCATAGAAGTCGAATAAACATTACATTTGTATTCTTATGATTCAGCAAGGTATATGAAAGAGTTGCTCGACCCCGCAGGAATACGTTAAATGTTACATATGATACTCGCATCATCGCATCGTAAAGTGAACTAACTTGCGATAACACTGGCGTCTGTGCTCTAAAATGAATGCTGGCGTTACGTCAGACCATAAGTTACGCTTTAAACACCAGTGTAGTCGATGTCCCTGGTAAGGCCACGATGTGCACAAAACTACTACGCTTACAAAAAAACGTCGATCCACCTCGTAACGCTTGGCTGAAAGCCAAAAAGTGCAGCATAGACAACTACTCGCCGACTGCTTCGCATGAAACCGATTCCCACAGGGCGTGGGATCTGCCGAATTTTTTTTCTTAGAGTGCATCGGAAACACTCTAAATGTGCTTGAGGTTACGAAAATCAGCAAACAATATTGGATGGAGGATTTGTGCGAATTCTTTGCGATAGGCACAGTGATAGCCGTGGGTGGATCTGACGTATTGTTATTAGGTTGTAACCGGTTACATCAAAACTTTAATTTCTGCACAGTAAAGGCCCTTACTGCTGTTCCGAGCATGTTGTCGAAGTAACGTTCCTTTTAACGTTACCTTGTGAAATACCCTCATTCACGCGCGAAATGTAACGCTGATACTGCGCGCTTTTGCCAGCTCCCAGAGACTCCAACTGCTGTCATTTTTCTCTGAGTCGCTTGACGTGCTGAACTATAAACAAGTGATAGGGAGTGCGCACACAAGCCTGGGCAAAAGCTTATCGAAATCAATTTCTGGCTGAATAGAACTTGGCAGGTCTTTAGGGCACGTCGCCCTTCAAAATAACCTACTGCCACAGCTGTTTCAAACAACTGTCGCATTTCTTGATGCACTTGGCGCCCAGCCGAGCTGTACGCTACTCTGATGCTATTAGGACGCATTAGAGGATTAAAAGAGCTCTCGCTTCGACATTGTTCGACAAATAGATATTTAGCTCCAAAGAATATTTCTTCGGTACTCGTGTTTCGACACACAGAGCACGTTTAATTGCATTTGTGCACGTAGTTACGTGGGCATACATCCATCTTTTCCTCATAGGAGAAGCTTTTGACTCGCACATTTCGGTTTTCGCATCACTGGTTGTGAAATTGACGTATATACCTATGGCCGGTTACAAACTAAAAATAGATACAAGCTCCGCCCCCAGCACTGCGGCGCGCCTGTCATTCATCTGTGCGAGAGCGTTGAGCTTGATGGTTTTCGTCCTAACCGTAACTACTTTTTCGCTGATGATGTAACTCCGCTATTACGAATTAAAGGTTAGTCGTCCCTTGTTAAAATGTTACGTTTTGCTCAATAGTGAAGTCGTAATTTTTGCTGACAGTCGTCAGGAAGTTGAAGTTTTCGACCGAAAACTAGCGTCACAAACATGTGCCTGCATCATAAAGTCCCCTACTTGAAATACCGGAGACGCTCTTGACATCACGTTAATAAGTCAATTGCTGTCGGATCACACATGTATGCAAATTTTCTGTGGGCCAAGCTCAAATTTATTCTTAGCTTGTAACCGACTATAGACCTTTTCGCTGTTTGTAAACACAGCTCCTGGACGGCTTCCGGTTTTGTGCGCCGGCGTAGCCTAGTAGCATTGGCGGGGATAAAAAGCCTTAGCGACTAGCCAGCACATTTTCAACACTTTTCTCCCTGTGTCTGGCCAAATATTTTAAATAAATATTCTTCTGAGCTGCCCACACAGCAGTACAAGAGTTGGGCCTTCACTTTAAGCGCCTTCCTTTTACCTGAAAGCGAAGAAAGAGTCTTTTCTTATCTTGGCACAACATAAAAAACACGCTTTCTGCTTCGGCGTTAGAGATCTGATAATTGAAGTGACCGGAAGTTTCTTGGTGTGCAACACGTGCTGCTATCGCAATCTTCAAACCGACCGAAAAGGCGAATAAGTATACACCTTGAAAAGTTTTATCACAGTCTGACCTCGGTACCACCTCCTAAGTATATTAAGTATATCTTATAATAGACTTGGTGTCCTAATTCATTCATTCATTCATTCATTCATTCATTCATTCATTCATTCATTCATTCATTCATTCATTCGTGAATGAATTGTCATAGCCAAACAGTCGTGTTCAGGCGGGGAAAGACAGCAGGGATGGCCTACATACGAATGTCATAATGCTGCGTTTCCATTACAAGACATCAACGCCACTAGATAACAGTTACATGGACGTGACCGAAATATGCATCCTCCAGGGAGTGCCCATCACATTCTGTGTGACCACTTCGCCAACAATCTAAGGCTTAAGTTGCTCAAGGAGGAGTTTGCGGCTTCAGCCCGACTGTTTTGATCTGGAGTGACAACCTAAGTGACCGCCAGCCGAGGCCATGATAGTCGAATGAGTAGCCATCATTCCTGTTGAACCATCGCCCCTCCTACCTGTCCTCCGTACAATGATGATTCCGTTCAAGAGTGGACTGTCCGTACCCAGTTAAAGCTGGAAGTTGGGCTAGTTGGGTTTGACTTGAAAAGATATTAGTACTAGCGAAAATAAAACATGGGCGAAGAAACGGTGTAGGTGCGTCCCAGCATGTAATTCAAATCGTATGTTTGGTCGGTGTCGGGACCAGATCCGATGAGACTTGCGACGCTATTCACATACACAGGGAGGCAGATAGGTGCTAAGTTTACCCTCAACTGTACTCACAAAATAGGGAATAGCGCTTTCGAAAGAGATTTCATTGATGACGAAGGCAAAATGTATTTCATGTATTATTACGTCACTCTCTGATATGCTACCAAGAATTAAACAAATATGTTGCAGTTTTCAACCGAGGTTTTTGTCTTCAGTAATAATACTTCGGGACCCCCGCCTGTATACCTGATTTATGCCTCTGTTTTGCGTGTGGATAAGTAAATAAATAAATAAATAAATAAATAAATAAATAAATAAATAAATAAATAAATAAATAAATTCAAACTTCATGTATCATCTCCTTCGAGGTGCTGTCCACTGACTATATGCTCTCCTTTCATTCTGCCCTTTCTATACCATGAGCCAGCCATATAGGCAAAGCGACGACTTTCACAATAGCGCTAGAACAAGCCGGGTGCCGTTTTCTTAGCCCCCCACGGCCGGTCGCGGTTCGCCATTGCTCTCTCTCTTTCCCTCTTCCCGCCTCCCTCTCCTTCTCATACACACACTCACGCAAGCTCGTACGTTTCCGTTTCTCGAAAAAGCATCGCGCGTCCCGTTCACCCACCTCCGGTGTCGCCTCCCAACCTCCTCCCAACCGTAAAGCTCAGCACAAGTGGAGACGCCTCCACTTGTGCATGCGCTTACTGTTGATACTTCTTATTCTTACTTCTCTTCTCCAACTTCTTCTTCCACTTCTTCTTCCACAGTGCCCCATTGAAGCAGGAATAGAAGTCTCCTGACGCTGGCACACAAAGGCACACCTCCGCTATATTGAGAGCCAACTCGAAACGAACAGAAAAAGAAGTGCTTCGCATTTAAAAGAAAGTAAGCAAATACTACGTGGGCAAAGGAAGAAAAGCAAACGATCTCACTCAGCCGACGCATTCATACAAAGGCAGTGACGGCTGCCCCAGGCTCGAGGGGTATAACCCCGTCCGTATGGAATGGGAGCGGAGTGTGCGGGTGCGCTTCGCCTCAGCAGTTGCGTGCAGTGCGGAGAAGTTTCTGCGGGACACGGGTCGGCTCGACGAGAGCGCGAAGGCGGCGCGTTCCGAAGACGGTATCTATCGGTACCGAAAATTGGCGCAAAAATACAATTGTTCACCTTCAATCAGCCGTACCACCTTTGACCGCGAAGTGGTCGAAATATAGCAAAGAAAAAAGGGTGCCGATGGAACGCTGGAGGTGTGCAGTGGTGTAGGCATGTCAGTGCTTTGGGGGGAGGGGGTTTTAACACCCCCCTCTTCGTTGAGTAGGGGGGGTGGTAGCCACCCCCCCTAGTCAACGAAGAGGGGGGCGCAAAATCTGGCACATATATTGACCCCCTTAGTCACCTAAGAGGAGGGAGGGGGCGCAAAATCTGCCTCGTACATTGACTTAGTAGGGGGGGGGGGGTGCTGCGATGAACCTTCGCCCTACCCTCCCCCAGATGGGGAACCCTGCGCACGCCTATGCATGCGCATATATACACGGACACATACAAACACGCAGGAACATGCATAGAGGGTGGCTGAACACCGCCCCCACTCCCCTTTCCCGGAAAGAAGTTTCTGGCTACTTGCCTGGAGGTGCGTCGAGTGCACACGGGAAAGCACATACATTCTGACAAAATGGGTGCCGTTAAAAATGAACGACAAGAATGGAGAATTAGCCTCGCCAATCGCACATGCTTATGTCTGAGTTGCTAGTAGACTGTATACGACTCGCTTGCTTTTGGGACGTTAAAGCCCATATATTATTATTATTATCATTATTAGTACTCGCTCGCGACGGACTGGGCGATGAACGCGTCATTCCATTCCGATCCATGCGTGTTCCAAAGCTTTCGTGTTCGTTCACTCGCCTATCATAACTGCAGGTGTTGCGTTTCTAATGACGTCACGTCCCATACGGTGATTTTCGGGGCAAATGCGATGAAATTGTTTTCCTTTCTTTTCTTTTTTTGCGAGAGCGCAATTTACGAGACAAGGGATATGTTTATCTCCAACTTAAAAATGCAGGAGGAACAAGTGCGCTGCTAGCATTTGCATACGAATTTAGTTTTGCAGCACAGACGAAAAAACAGGGACGACGATAAAAACAAAGACAATATGGTGAATCACCCGTAGAACACCCTGCTAATTTGCACACGAAGCTCTGCAGTGCACAATGCGTGATGCCGGTACACAATAATTAGCAGAAATTGTTTATCAATACACATATTTGCTTGTCGCCTGAAGTACTGCACAGAGCTGATGCGATGTACAGGTCTCAGCAACTGAAGCGGTATAATCGGCCTGCATGACGGCTCGCGCTTTTTTTGAGCCATCAGTTATTACTGGGCTTTCGCCGCGGAGACGAATGTTGTCACAATGCGGGAGCAAGGCGCTCACAGCGAAGCTCTCTTAGTCTACCCTGTGCCGTCGTCATCGTAATCGTAGTAGTATTAGTAGTAGCAGTAGTAGTAGCAGTAGTAATACTAGTAGTAGTAGTAGGCGTCACGCAGGTCACGTGACCAGAGGAGAAGTTAATAAAGAAAAAATAAAACGAAATGATGATGATGATCATGCCAGAAACTATGATGATGATGATGAAATACCGGGAAAGCAATTCGCACTTTCATTAATTACACTCATCAGAGACTTACAATAGCTGCAGTAAACGACTCGCTCGCTTACGGCTTTGCTCTCCGACGGTTATCACGGCGTGGTACTGGTTCAAATATTTCTTTCATGAGATACGACAATGCCAAACACTAGATACCAGATACAGTAATACCATGCCAGATACCATCGGCATCTACGGCGCTCAGCGGTGGCGCAAGAAAGCGCCAGACGCCAAGCGGGCCGACTATTGCGCTTCAGTTGCCGAGCACCGTTACTGTCAGTTGAACAGTCCCCGGCTGTCTGCGGTGTTCTGGCGGCTGCAATATCGAAAAACAGGACGTCAACGTCACAGCGACGGCTCGGTATGAGACAGGCTGCGGAGGCTGTATGCTCACTGCGTTGGCGTCTCCCTCTCCCGTCCCCCCTCTCCTTTCCGAGTTCATCCACAAGGTTGCCCAGCAGATCGTACCTTTGCCCTCCCTCTCTCGCCCCCTCATCCTTCTACACTATCTCACGATATACGCTCACCGAAATACATACACACCGACGACTTTTCGCCAGGTGCAAGAAGAGCATAAAACACCGTGCGCGTGGGCAAAGCGAGACCGCGGCCGGCCGGTTACGCTTTCGTCGAGCAACGAGAGACAAACACAACGCCCGGTGGTCTGGTTTCTTCAAAAGCGCCGCCGAAAGCAGCTGTTACACCGTGGGGATGCGCACTGCCCCTGTTTGCTTCAGCGGTGTTTCGTTTCTGCGTGCTATCTTTTTTTTTTAGGTAAAACATTCATATGTCTAATATGATGTGCTCCTCGTGTACTCCGAACGAGTAACTGGTTACTAGTTACAGTAGCTGCACCAAAACGCATGCGTGCGCAACAGCTAAATTAGCAAGCGAAAACAAATATCGCATCAACAATAAAAACCACAACAAAAAAATCACAGCATATCCACGTGGTGAATGATGATGAGTGGGGCGAAGCGAACTCGCGCTTCAGCACGGCGATGGCATTGGCGCGAGCGTGGTCCTTCTTGATGGAAGATATTGTGGCTAGATTGTTTGAGAACCACAACCTGTTGCACACACCGCAGCTATGGCCGAAACTGTTATCAAGGAAGTCCCGCTGGAAGCGCGCGTCGGCGCCTTCGGGCAGAGCCCGCCTCATGCGGTTTGCAGCCACTTCACATGCTCGCACAGCCTCGGGCTCTGCCTGCCTGTGCGCGCGCTTTCTCGCCGCTTCACGGTCCTTCACATTTTGAAGATCCGATTCGCGGCGCAGCCGTGCAGCTTCGGCCTCGCGGGCTCGAACGGCGGGGTCTTCGCGCCGCAGCCGTGCAGCTTGTCGAGCAGCTTCGGCCTCGCGGGCTCGAACGGCGGGGTATTCTCGCCGCAGCCGTGCAGCTTGTCGAGCAGCTTCGGCCTCGCGGGCTCGAACGGCGGGGTCTTCTCGCCGCAGCCGTGCAGCTTGGGCTTTGCGGCGTCGACGTGCAGCTTCGGTCTCGCGGGCTCTCACCTCAGGATTCTGTCTGCGAGCGCGCGCTGCCGCCGCCTTCCGTGCCCTCCGTTCTGCAGCCTTGTCTTCCATCTGGCGACTCCGAGCTAAAGAGAAAGCGTGCTAAGAGGGAGCCTCATGGCGCGTTACTTCTGAAATGTTGTCTTCGGGTGTCGTTGAAAACACGAGACGTAGTAAAGAAGAAAGAACGCCACACAGGAGAACACGCAAACGAGAGTGTCACTCGTCAACGTCGTCTTCTTCTTCTACTGCATACCAGAACGCGCGCTTCTCACGAGCTAGAGGTGGCTACTACAACGCTACAAACAAACGGAGGATGGACAGACCCACGGCATAAGGAGCTTCGCCCCTAAAACCAAACAACTTTCGCGAATGAGGGTCACAAAACTGTGGTGAAGAAACAGGTCATGCCAGGCGGGCACGTTGCAGCCGCTGATCTACTCCCAGCGCTAAAGACTTATCCAAGTATGCCACTTAACTGTTTATTAAGTTAATAGACGGCTGACTCACACGCGTAGAAGTATTTCTGTAGATACTAAAAGCTTCAGCAATTTCCCTCCTTATCTTGTTTAGGAGCCGGAAAATAAAATCTAATATCTGACTTGTTTCCTCCAAACATTTCGCTATCGTGTGTATTCTTTCTTTTTTATTCTCGAGTCACGCTGAACGCTCGCGAAAGGAAATAAAATAGCTGCATGACTTCGCCTTTTCGAATGCATCGACTGGAGTGCATGACCATTTTCCAGCTCAGCTCTTTCGCGGCTCAAATCGCGTGCGCTATTGGCGCGTCGCTATTGAGTAACTCTAAATAGAGACCGGTAAGGCCCTGAGGCAAGTTCGATGGAGCATCTTTTTTTAATGGACGAAAAGAAAAACAGATCTGTGCAACGTTACGCGTCTTTCTGGCAACTCGGCCTTAGCTGAATGCGAACGTAGCTCGAGGCGATCAATGCGTGAAAGAGCCCGGCCGCACTCTATGCAAAATGGCCAAGGTTTTCTCTAATTCGCTTCCGCTGCTGCTCGGCATTTCCGTTTACTCTCCTCAGCGGATTCTTTTTCTTTATATCTTTTTTTTTATTTCTTCGTTATTTCGCGAAGCCAGCCAGTGCTGTAAGCATAGGTGGAAAAAACAAATTAAGGCAGATTTGCACCAGTGTTGCCAAGCCTGAAGGAAGTGAGGAGCGGGGCAGCCTTCTTTGCTTCTCTTCGGTTTTCTCTTTCTTTTTCTCTTTTCCAGTTTTTTTCTGTTTTCCTTTCTCCATTTATTTCTACATTTCTTCCTAATTTTCTCCCCCTCTCAATTTCACGCATGCTTCATCTCTTTTTATTTTTCTATTTTTATACGTGGTTTTGCCTGCGTTAAGCCAAGCGACGACAGCATACGTATGACAGCCCGGGCCCCTAAAGTCTCTGCACTTGATGTCATGCTCAAGGCTCTCGAAGAGCAAGAGGAAGAAGACTTCTTGGCTCGAGCGCGCGCTCAAATATGCTACAGATGGCTATGTTGCCAGCGTTACGCCAAGCTACATGAGACGACGACAGCACACGATCGCCCCGGGTCCCTAAGGTGCTCCGCACTTGAAATGTGCAGCTCACTCCGACTTACTCCAGAAATATATTAAGGCGCACGCCTTATATGCCTCATCAAAAGTGAAAATTGGCCATCGGCGGCCCGCGGCCTCGGCGTCAACACGCCACCGACGACATCACCTTATGACGTCATCATGGCATCACAGAACGCCAAATTTTGTGACGTCTTCATGACGTCACTATAATTCCTCTTGTGACGTCACACAATGACGTCATCAGATGCCACCGTCACGCGCTCAAAGGAGGCCAGATCATGGAGGCAATGCAAAGCCAGGTGAGATGCAGAAAGTTTTCGGAGAGCGGCGGGGGAGGATGAATACATTGCCTGAGAAGAAAATAGTGTGACAGCTTCGCACTATTGGTGCCAAGCCAGAAGCAAGAGCGCAGCTGGTTTGTTTCTCTCTATTTTTTTAGGGGCGAAGCTCCTCTTAGTCTAACCTTGTCACGTCTCCCTTGTCCGGCGTAACCACCTTTGCAAACTGCCCACTACTTCGTCTTTGCAAACATCCCATTACGACCCACCACGGATCCATCACTTCACCGATCATAAAGCCGTTATAATGAAGGGGGAACGGAAGCCACGTCTAGCTACCACTTACGATTAATAAAATTTATTGTATAAATATATGCAGTGTTTGTCACATCTTTGATGATGTACTGGGCTATCGCTTTGATTACTGCTGGGCGAAACCACTGAAGATTTCACGGTGTAACCATGATTGCTTCAGAAGCTTCGCCCAAGCTCTTCATCATTCACCCGTGGATATGCTGCGAATATTTTTTTTTCTTTCTGTCTTCTCGCCGTTTCTTGTATCTCTTCTGTGCCTGTTTCTTTCTATTTCTTTGTCTCTCTCTCTGCTTCTTTCTTTGTTTCTCTTTCTATTTCTCTGTTTCTTTCTCTTTCTGTCGTACTCTGTTTCTTCTATCTTTTTCCTGTCTGTTTCTTTTTATCTCTTTCCCACTCCATGCTTTTCTGTCTCTTTATCTCTTTATGTCTTTATTCACTTTATTTCTCTTTATTTTTATTTTCCCATTTTTTATGGCTTTATTTCTCTCTCTCTTTCTTTCTCTCCAATTTCTATCAATTTTTCTCTCTCTCTCTCTTTTTCACGTATTCTTTTTGTTCGACACTCGCACGTCCTGTACACGGTAGTGGGGCTTGCCCAATTCATGTGGCGCATACCAACCTTAAGGTTTTTTTACGACGAAGCACAAGTTACCGATAGCCTAATCAGCTTCGCTATTAAAAGGAGATGACTTTCGCCTTCGAGTCGTCTTAGGCGAAAGCAAGAGGGACCCTGCGAGGTTTCTCTCTCTCTCTCTCTCTCTCTCTCTCTCTATATATATATATATATATATATATAATATATATATATATATATGCATTTAGGGCTCCCTCGAACTCGGGCTCGCCAACGTTTTCCTCAACCGGACTCACTCGGACTCCATCTCACCAAAATATTACTCACCCGGACTCACTCAGATCCAGCCGTGAGTCTGAGTCTGAGTGAGTCGACTCATGAGTAAGCTTGCCAAGCTACAGTTAGAAGAACATTGTAAGGTGTAGGAAAGAAGATGGCTTTTAAGGGCCCGTTTTTCTTTGTTACTTTTCGTCCACTTTACTTTCTTCACATTTATATCCCAATTATTATAAATAACATCTCCTATACTTTCCTTGGCAATATTGTCTGCTAGTTCTCATTAATATTGTAGGCTGTACACTCTCAGCCAGGGGGCGCAGTTGGTCTCGCGAATAACCTCCATGCAAAAGCATGCGATGTTTGCTGGCTATAGCACTTCCTTCGTGTATAGTACTGTGAACGAGTACTGTACTGTACACAACCGAAATGCCACGAATCAGAATAACGCACCACGCGTTGTGCATCATCTCCCTTACTGCCATTATCCTCGCGATCTTTGGTCGTTTTATTCGTTGTTGATACAAGGCTGGCTATTTGGTTTGTTGTGCGGTTGATTAACTTGCTGGCTGGCTCATCAGTAGGTCGATCTGTAGTCGGTTACAACTTAAAAAAAAATGTCACCTCTGCCCACGATCCTTGCTGTCACTCCCACGGAAAATATGCATAAATGCTGTGTGTTTAGAAAAATATATTCTATTACAGGGGATTAAGAGAGAGAGAGAGGTTAAGGTAAATGCAGAGAGGTTAAGTAGAAGAAAGTTTTTCGGTTTGCTACCCTGCACTGGGGAAAGGGGGACGAATGCGCTGCTGAAGTTTCTGTGCTCAACCGACCTCGCTAAACGACTATTACACTCCGGTACTTGAGTGTGTGCGTTTTAGATGCGAAGCATCTTTTAGCGGAGCTCAAACCGGTGGTGGTGTGCGGCGTGACCACGCTTACTGCGCATAGGCCAACCCTCTCCACATATCTCCTCTCTACACACCTCCTCCCCCCTCCACTTCCCCCTCTGAAACGCGGGCTCGACATGCCGAAACGCTGCTTCGCATCGCCCCTCTGCTGCGCAACGCCACGATGATCACCAGCGCATGCGCGTCCCCTCCCCCTCTCTCTCCTCTCCTATGCTCCCCCCTTCGCGCGCCTGACGACCGCGTTCCCTGCTCGCCCTGTGAGAATAGACCGATCTCACCAGGTGATCTGCGCATGCGCGAGTTTCCGACAGCGGCACTGCCGCCATCTTAGTTGGAGTACTCCGAGCGCTGCTGGTGCGGCTGCTTGTTGCGTGCTTCAGGTATATTGTCGTTTGGCATGAATCCTCGGCACAGAAGACAATTGAACGCTGTGTTAAACTGTGTCCGGACCTCTCATGTATGTTATTTTACTTCAGGTTACGCTGCATGTCCTAGCTTTAAGAGAAAAAAAAAGAACAGTAGACAACGTTTACCTATGTGACCAGGTCGGTTTCGCCGTGTTGATGGGCGCGCGTCGCTTCGCTGAATAAGTATTAGTTAAAAAAAATAAAGACGAGAAATCATGTTCCTGTCGTCATGAGCGCAAAAATCTTTAGTGAACGTCAGCAGCGAGCGATAAAATTTACAGTGCGGAAAATAACTTGGCCAAACGTAGAGCTCTCCGCGACTACGAAGACGGGAAAAAAACTAACCGATGGGACGAAAAAAAAAGAAAGCTTTTAGCGCTTCTTTTTTTTTTTTTTTCAAGCAGTACTTTCAATGTACGTACACTGTGTTGTCAGCGCAGGACTTCGAGCACAGTGATGCGTTAAACGTGAATGAATATGAGACGGTCGCCCGCCGCACTCTAAAAACTGAAACTCCTGCAGTGAGAGTTATAGGGCTGTGTTACTCCCACAGATCTCATTATACTCTCTCTCAGGGAGGCGCTTTACGCTCTTTGGCCAGGAGGAGTGAAAAGGCCTTTCACTCCTCCTGGCGAAAAGAGAGTAAAGTGCCTGTTTCACTCCCGCATCCCACGAGAGAGTAAAAGGTTGTTTTACTCTCTTGCCATATAAAAAGCTTGTTTCAGAGCTTGTTTTAGTCTTGCAACTCTCCAATAGAACGGCTGTAAAGAAATTTCGTGCAGTCTAATATCTTTGGCAGTAGCTCAATCGATGAAGTGACGGCGATAGATTCCTCGTCAACTATCGCAACGAAACCGCTGACATGCACAAAGATCTGCGATCATAAATGTACGCGATTATACTCACACGTACGCACACGCTGAGTCAGGTCCTAGTTATTAACTGTCTAGAGGCGGCACGCCCGCAGCGTACGCAATAAAATGCTGTGGACAGAAGCACGAGAAAAAAAAAAGAGAAAAAAGAGGGGGGGGGGAACCTTTAGTTTCGCCTTTAAAACGCGACAGCGGTAATTCGTACACACGCATGTGTCGCGCCGCGCGCGCACACACACCCACACCACAACCACACACACACACACACACACACCACACACACACACACACACACCCACCACACACACACACACACACACACACACACACACGCACACACACACACACACACACACACACACACACACACACACACACACACACGCTATCGCCTTCTCAATCGCTAGCTTGCCTGCGCTTCTCGATGGAGACGTATACACAGTGCCGCAAGGAAAGCCAAAGTGCAAACGCCCTCTCTCTCTTTGCATCTACCTCGACTTTTCGCTCACGACCAACCAACGCGGCTTTTTCGCTCAGAACCAATGACGCCGACGCCGCCGACACCGGAATTTCTGCGAGACGAGCTCTTTGACGCTATCGCGTCCAAAAAAAAAAGATATATATAAACGCGACTTCCTTCAAGCAGCCGCTAAACGGGAGGGCTGTTACATGAGCCGCCGAGAGCAACACGATAACGCAACCTTACGACGCAGGCACGCAGGCGCGAGCGAGGAAAGACAAAATAAAAAAAACAGACACACACACGCGCACCAGGAGAGGAGAAGCGTGCGCGGCGTGCGTGCTCAAGTCGAAGTCTCGCCGTCGCCCGTCGCTGCCTTCGCCATTTTCTCCCGTTGCCCGGTCAGCCCGGTCATCGAAGTTTCCGAATTGCTCAGATGTGCCGGCTGTGCGTGCCCGTGTCCTGTGTGTGCGCGACTCTGATCTCAACGCTGGACGTGAACGGCATTTAGCGACGGCAGTGCAACATCGCGTACTGTGAGCGTGTTCGTGTTGGTTTCATGATGGTCTGAAGACTCAAGCGTGCTTGCACCTTCGTGTATTCGTGTTCGGCCAGCACCTGGTTAGGCACAGTCGGAAATGCGAACGGTAAGTGGTGCTTCTGTGTTCTCAGTTTCGTGTCGCTCACGTGTGTAGTGCTGCACAGTGTGTCGCGTGGAAAGTACAATAAAAAGCAGAATGGAAAAGCATTAGGCGCACATACGTGTGATGCCTGATGCGCGTTTAAAAAGCTTTTGTGAAGGCACACGCTTCGCACGGCCAGTCTATCGAAGAGCGGGTACGCCTCAATGAAGACAATTTGTGCTATACAATTTCTTTGCTTGACATAAAGCGTGAATGCGGCAGCGTGCTTTCAGAAAATATAAACAACGAGAGGGGCCGCGGTTATCAACTCCGTCATGTGTGTATTAGGCTAACTTTTGTTTTCAGTTGATTCAGTTATTGGTAGTTGTCAGCCTCGGTTGTACGATGGTTGCGGTGCTCGCTGGCCGACCCGAAAGTCGCTGGCTTCGATCTCGGCCGCGGCGGGTAGCATTTCGGTGGAGGCGAAACGCTAAAACGCCTGTGTACTCTGCGATTTCAGTGCACTTTAAGAAAACAGATGGGGCGAAACTTCAGGATCCCTTCGTCGCGCCTTCACTTTTTTAGAAAAACGCATATTTTATAATTCAGTTTTCGGTAAAACACCCCCCTCCCCCATCAGAATTCGCTCCCCCCCCTTCCCCTGTGGCTACGGGCCTGGCGTACGCTATTCCAAATCTCCCTAATATTAGTAAGTGGGAATACTTTTCGATAACAATCTTGCATTGCGCACTTTTGTTCGTCCCTAAGACAAAAAAAGAAACAGCTACCATATATAGGTAATAACGTCATTAGGTTGGACTAAACGAATAATTAGCTGCAGAGATATGATTATGGCCATATTATGTGAAAGTTGTCTGCGAAGTGACAGCTGTTTAGGGTGAAGCACGTGCATTTTACGATATTGTCACTTATATTCGTGACGCAATTTTGTGACATACTTAGTGACATCTCGAACTTTCCTGAATTTCATGTGGATATTCTCATCGAGTTGAAGATGTGCGAGGTTGTGCCAGGCTTATTCAGTCACATCAGTGCAAGTCAGCTCAAGCAATACTGATGGGCACAGGGACATAATTAAAAAATGTGACTCATAAGACTATTATGAAGCTTTGAAGCAAGGCTAAGCAGCCAATTAACATTATCACAGTTAAAAAAAAAACTAATGTCAGCAAGAACAGAACACCTTTCGTCCATTTCTTATGGTTTACTTCTTTAAGTCATATTAAGCTTCCTACCTTCATGCTTCTTGATGAACTGTGAATATTGTGTTTAGTGCGGCAACCAGAAGCAGTAGACAATGGCCCGCAGGTCACCAGATGACTCTACGCAAATTTTCAAAGGAGTGCTGTTTGCACCTACTCCTGCTGTATCATGCTTTGTTTTGAGCTCTTTCCTTAGCATGATACACGGCAAACAACTTACTTTATCAGAAACTCAAATGCTGTGTTTTTGACGAAATGGTAGGTGTGGGGTGAACTTGAACCACAAGTAATTGCTTTCTAGGTCTCGCAACAGGCAGTGGAAATTTGTGTTGCTGTAGGTTGGCTGTAGCTTATGAATGTTTGTGCAGTTGGCAACACTACCATACTGAACATTGATGTGTATATTGTAATGCTGCAAGACTTAAAATGAAGGAAGGAAAGAAGAAATAGATTGGAAGACAGGCAGGTTAGCCACTTCTCAAACTGGCTGGCCATGCTATGCAAAGGAAGAGGGTACGAGGAATAAAGGATAATACAAAAAACTTTACAGAAAAAGAACAAAGCAGGAAAGAAGAGTATGATGCCTCGTAAAGTCTGTCTCTAGCGCACTTTGCGAAGAAGCACAGCGCACTTTCAATGCTAACATCAAACGGGAGCAGCAATAAAAAAGCTCTGGAATCTGTTTTTCCTGAGATTAAAAAAAAAACGCGTATCTACCACTGCCAGTTTGTATTATGTACTGAATGAGTTCTTGGTGTTCGAAGTGCATTAGGATAATTAAATTTAGAGTTAAAAGATTTGTTCTGAAATGCATGGACGTCTAACTGAATTTATGCCGGTTATCTGAATCAGGTATTGGTGTGCTTTACAGCTGTTTAGTGCAGCATGAAAGTAGTCACTGCAAAAAATCGGTACATTTTTTTTCTTTGCAGATGGTGCTCAAGATGGCACATGCACGCTATGCAGCTGTGGACACCAGCAGCTTGATAAGAACTCTTGAGCTCATCTGGATGCTTCACAGAACCTGGGTTGGTAGCAGTAATCTCGTTAGGAGAGAGTGATCAAATAGAATCCATTTCTGAATTGTGCAATGCATACCTGTGTTTAATGAAGCAAGTCATTGATACATTGGAAACATTGAGAGTATCACTATTTTGAGTCCAATGTCATGGTAGCTCTTATCTCAGTCATCCGATACAGTATGCAGAATCTGCACCTGCACTCTGTCATGCCTATAACACTATATTTAATTTACAGTGGAGTGCCTCGATAATAGACACCTGTAGCATGATATTGCTGTATTGTGAGGGATTCATAGTGTTCCTGGCGAAGTGATCAGTACTTATATAACGCAGTGCTAAGAAGACAAGGACAAGAAAGTGCACATCAAGAGCGCTTACTCACAACTGAAAGCTTTATTGCCTAAACTTGAACCGCCTATTACCCGCCAGCTAGTTCACATTCCCGTTTGCTTCAAACAGTCAGTATTGTGATGCATTACCTTAACAATGAAGTGGCATATACATCAATATCATTGAAGCTCACTAGCGCATGGTTATTATGGTATTTAACTTTATATTTGTGTTTTTGGTAGTTTCAAAACCATCACAATTTGCGACACAAATGTTAGTCTGTGTGAGTCACAACAGGACTAACATAGGATGGGCTGCATGCGCCTTGTGATTTAAGTTATCACTGTTAGGAAAATTTTTACATTCATTTCACTTGATAGTTATATTAATTGCTTGTCTAGTTTGTGTTGGCTAGGGGAGATTTAAGTAACAGCAAGCAGTAAGCAGCATATAAAATTTTCAGTATGCACGCATTTCATAGTTGGCAGAAGCAGGATGGTGCAGTGCTTACAGGCAGGTGCTATGTGCGCACAGCTGGTTTAGTCCGAAGTGCTGTGAGAAAGACAACATCTAGATGTTGCTTTGGCATAAACAGAGCTTTATGTTAAATGTAATTAAAAAATTGAGGCTGTCCACTGTGGCATGCCTCATAGTACTATATATCTATATTTGTCCCGTCTAGCCTAGGATTTTAAATAATTTATTTGGGAGAACTTGCCTAAGTTTTGAGGATAATGAATTATTTTTGTAATAGGAGTGCCTCCACAACACAACAAGCAACACGCACACTAGCTATTGTACCTGGTTTTTTGCTAGGTGTATAAAAACATGGCAGCAAAACAGGGACAAGCAATTGAGCCTTGTCTTCTGTA